>NC_080046.1:62802854-62839269 GCF_012489685.1 Lotus japonicus | reverse complement strand
TTTTAATGTTCTTGCTTGATAGGAACTTCAGATTTTAAGTTAAACCAATTCCTAGTGAAAATATACACCTCAAAAGTTTTCTTTATAATAAATGAGTTAGCACTTAGTAGTTAAAAGTTAACACCACCCACGATAAATTGACATGGACACAAAAAATTAACATATTTAACAATTTCTTTTTCCGCTACTTTGAATGTTGATTGCTGCCATTTAGTGAGTTTCTTTTTACACGCCTCCACTCTCTCCATCATGTTCTTCCACTGATTTTGATCACTTATGTGGGGATTTCCCCGTGGGATCTCCCAAAGAGAGTTGCCTACCAACTGGAATTTTACTGATCACAGGAGGATTCGAACTCTCGACCTATGAGAAGGTGAGAATTAAACCTGGAACCTAAAGTCAATTGTGTCAACCCATGTAGGCAGACCCTATCTATCTTCTCGTTAGTAATGTAGTCATTCCTAGGGTTGCTCATCCATGTGAATTTGCACCTTGAGGGTCATGTCCATTATGTTTTAATTCTAGTTTTAGCTTGTACTAGTCTTAAGTTGAGATTTAAGTTAATCCCCGTTTCTTTAAGTTTTATTCCCATATCTGCACAAGAGTAAATCGGGCTATGTAACTAGCTGACCACCATCATGGGCCAAGTGGCCCATTTCAAAATTTCAATATTACAGCTTTTTATATATCCTTTTCTACCTCCATCCACACATTATATTTTGAGTTCATAGTTGGTGAAACCCTAGCCCCATGTCGAAGACATGATGATGATCAAGCCGTATGTTCCTGAAACCCTCTCATACTCAACAAACCTCCTCGTTACTGAAACCACCACCTCTGATTCGCAGCATCGCCGCCGCTATGTCCTATTCCTCTGGTGCGAAACCCCTCCACCATCCGAAAGCTGATACATCATCTTCTTCGGCTCCTGCGTGTCACATCGTCTTTACCAAGGCGTCCGCGGACAACAGTTACCCCATCCGAACCCTCTCCGCGGTCCTTGGCAGGTGAGTGCGTGCGTGCGTGATTCTATTTCTCTCCTATTCCCTTCCCGTTTGTTTAATTTCCGCAGAACAATGTAATTGATTGCAGTGAGGAGGCTGCCAAGGAGGCTGTGGTGTACGATTTTGAAGATGAAATAAATGATAACTTCTCTGCTGTAATTACTCCTGAGAATGCTGTTCAACTTTTAAGTAAGTTTGGTTTTATGATGTTGCAAGAAATTAGAGCACAGTGAATTCTGGTTTCCTAGGATTAGATTAATAGGAAACCGTGCTCTTAGAGACAAATATGGATTCTTGCCCCTCTACTTGGAATTTCATTTCATAGTAATATGCTGCCAATTTGTTATTACTACTTCCCTAAGGGTTCTAAGCTAGGCTACTTCTAGAATAAGTTCAGTCCTCCAATTTCTAACACATAGGCACCGATCCGATCCGATAAACATGACTTGAGGCATCACCATGACCATCCCCTAGTTTAACACTCATCCTTCAATGCCCATGTTCTCTAAGCTTAATGACTTAACTAGCTTGGGAGAAATGGAATTATGTGTTACCTTTGGATTTGACTGGGGGAGTAGCTGCACTCACAGCTCTTTGACTGTGGATTAGACTTTGAATTGTGAAACACATTTTTTGCACTTCTCCCTGGAGAACTTGTTGTCATCCGTGTAGCTAATTCCACCTTTCGAGCTACTCACATGGCTTGGGTCTAGTTTTAGGATCATGTATTTGCACCCAAATTGGAATCTCCTCCTTCAAATAGAGATCTATACGAAGACTTCGACAAGAAATTACATTTGTTTCATTGTCATGAATTCAGGCATCACTATCGTGCATGATTTGCTAATCTTTCATATTTCAATGTCCCCCAATCTATGCTTAACAGTTTCTGCTTGGTGTTTTAATTTTGCAGAGCAACCAGGTGTTCTTCATATTATTCCATCCAGGGGCTGTAAGATAATGAAACTAGGACGAAAGTAGGACGTCCGTGATCCTAATTTGCTCCAGTTTATGTGCTGTGTTGTGTTATTTTGTTTCATCAATAGATTGTAGTTTATCTAATTAATTACTAACTCATGTAGTGAGTTGTTTGATGCTTGGGAAGATATTATATATAGTATTATTTATATAAATAATTTATAAATATTAGTTATTAAATATTCACAAAATATTATAAAAATATTAATTCATTTCTGTACATTATATTTTTATTGTGTAATTTTATATCACTTATATTACACGTAGTTATTTTTGTATTTCGTTTTTTTTGAAACAATATTTTTTGTATTTCTTTATCTTCGTATAATATGTTTTCATATTATTTTGCTATTTTTTAAGCATAACATTTTCTTTACACATTGCAATTATTAAAATAACAATCTAAAGATGAAGTAAGTGTAATTTTTTTTTTGTCTACATACCATTACGCTCTATATGTTTGATAGTAGCATAGGGGTTAGGGGGAACAGAGTTGAACACAACCCTGTTTCTCCCTTTCTAGGTAGCCCTCACAGTGAGGCTCAGAGCTGCAAATTCAAGGCCCCCTTGAGTAGCGGTTTGTTCAGTGTAATTTAGTCTTCCCAGTAGCCAATTATCAAATCTAGACAAACCTCGTGCTGAGGCAGTCCATTGGTTAGGGGCCCCAAACCATACTGCTCTTGTCCAAGGACAGAGCAATACTGCATGTTCAATCGTTTCCGGTGCTTCCCCACACAGCGTACACTTATCTGATCTTGCAATTCTTCTTTGCGCCAAATTAGCTTGAACTGCCGCTGCATTTTGACAGGCCTTCCACAGAAACATTTTCACCTTCTGTGGGAGCGTATTGTTATATATGGCTTTCCACATCTCATTTGGGGTGGAGTAAGAGGTTGTGCTGTGTTGAGGGATCTCATTAGCCGCTGCACGCGGCAAGTGGTAGCTTGTTATGGTATTGTAAATGTCATTTGTTGTATGGGGCATGATGAATTGGCCTGCTTCTCCTGTGAGGCCAATGGGAGTTTGGAAGATTTTTAAGGCTACATTAGGGGGAAAATCTCCCTTACCTGGTTGATGTTCCATTTCCCTGAGTGATTGTCTGTCAAAGCGCTAAGTGTCGAGCCCACTAGTACCGAGGGATCAATAAGAGAGGGAAGAATTTCTGGAGTCGATAACCATCTGTCCTCCCATATTCTAATTGACTCACCATTGCCTACAAGTCTACAACCACTTGAAAGTAACTTAGAGTATCTCTAATGCAAGGTTCTTAGTTCTTATTTTTGAGTTAAGAACTAAGAACTGAGTTCTTAACCACTGAAGTTGATAACGTGGAGCTAGGTTCTTAAATGAGGAGGAATATATTAACTCCATGAGTTAATTAAAAAACATACTCTCAATCTTAACCATTGGTTTTATTAAAATATGACGGCTGAGATTAAAACTTGATTAAACTCTTTCCTTGAGTTGTTGCAGGCTGCACATCCAAGAGAAAATTTATGTTGATCGAAGCTGTTGTCTAACTGCCCTTTATTCTCCATCAAATTACACAAAGTGGCTATTGGGTGAAAAAGTTGGCCTGCACCCAACATAGAGTATTGTCTATTGGGGATTAGACAAAGTGGTTTTATTCTTTAGGATGTTTTAAGCCAATTCGCAAGCCAATTCTCTGTTGGGTGAAAAAGTGAAACATTGTGAAAGATTAATTCCCTTTCTATGTCTCTTGTGTTGGGGCCCTTTTACAAATATTTGTGATGCATTTTTGATTTCTCGACATTGGACGATGGATTGGCTGTGAGAGAGGAGGAGAGGAGGAGAGGTGCAAGATTCTAATTGAGAACCATGTACGTGCTTTCTCAGGGCCGGTTCCGCCAGTAGTGCAAGGAAGGTTCACATGAGATTAATTAGGTTCTAATCTCAGCCATAATATTTTAATAAAATCAATGGTTAAGATTGGAAGTATATTTTTTAATTGACTCCTGGAGTTAATATATCCCTCCTCTTCTTATATAATAAGTTTTACTTTTTAAGTTCTTAATATAAAAAGTCAATTTTTTCTCTGTCATTCATTTAATTTAAGTGTTGAATTATCATTTAAATTTAAATTATATAGAAATAAAAAATATTAATATAATGGTATTGTGGGACATGATGAACGAATGAATAGTGTGAAGAACTAAAACCTCATGGTTGAAGCAAAATTGCAAAGAGTTGCTTAAACACATTTGGCAGTACTTGCCCACATGAATAGTGTTAAGAACTAAAAACTAATAACAAGCATTGGAGATGAGCATCTCCTATGCAAGGTTCTTAGTTCTTATTTTGGAGTTAAGAACTAAGAACTTTACCACTGGAGGTGCTGACATGGACTCCTTAGTTCTTAAAAATAAGAACTAAATAAGAACTGATAGTTTTTAAAAATAAGAACTCAGTTCTTATATAAGAAGTTTTGCTTTTTGAGTTCTTAGCTTAAAATATTAATTATTTCTCTCTCATCCAAATTACTTTATTACTTTATGAGTTTTGTTTTATTACTTTATGAAAATAAAAAGTATAAATAATGTGGTTGATGGGACCAAATGAATAATAGTAAGAACTATAAGAACTAAGAACTCATGGTTGGAGCAAAATTGCTTGAGAGTTGCTTAAACACATGTGGCAATACGGGCCCACATGAATAATGCTAAGAACTAAGAAATAAGAACTAGCATTGGAGATGCTCTTATAAGTGATAAGTCAGAAATAAGCTGAGTCAAACACTAAGAATGAAAAACTTAATAAAAATAAAATAATAACTTGTGAATATCATGGGGTCACTTTCATTCTTTGAATACCTATCAAAAAAGAAAAACTTTCATTCTTTCAATTATAGTTGTTGGGCTGACCCAAAGCAAAAAGTATATATAAAAAAGCCCAATCGGATGACCAAACAAACAACTGAGTAAAAAAACGACATACTCTCCCTCTCTTTGTTATTCATGATTTTTGCGTAAAGCACAGTTACTTTCAAGTTTCAACCTACGAGGCTACAACAACATGCATAGCATCACAAACACCACTCTTGCATTGTTGAACTCATGCCAAAAGCCCGCATGGTCAAGACCACTCTCAGCAAGCTTCTTTATGCTTCCATTCTCGATATGGACTATGCCGCCTCCATTTTCAGCGACATTCAAACCCCCAATCTTTGTTTGTTGATGTTAAGAATACCCTTTTGCGTTTCTATTGTGCTTGTAGAAGAATTGAAGATGCACATAAGCTGTTTGATGAGTTTCCTGAAGGGAATGACTTGGTCTCTTGGAATTCGGTTTTTGATTTGTTTACGCAGATGTGTTGGAGTGGGCTTAGAGCTAGTGCTTCCACCGTCTTGATCCTTTTGCCAGCAGCCGGTGATACATGGAACTTTGTTGTTGAGAAGTCCCTCCATGGTTACTGTATCCAAATTGGACTTAGTTCTCATTTAAATGTCCTTACTGCATTGATAGATATGTATGCGAAAATAGGACTTGTGCACTGGGGGCGTAAGATTTTTGATGGTCTTGTTGATAAGGATGTTGTCTTATGGAATTGTTTAATAGGAAATTATGCAAGGAATGGTCTGGTAGGAGAAGCATTGTATTTATTACAGAAAATGAGAATTCAAGGAATGAAAACTAATTCTTCTACCTTTGTGGGGCTGCTTTCAGCTTGCCCTGCATCCGAATCTATACATCTAGTTCGTCACGTTACTAGTTTTATTGAAGAGGAGAAACTACAACTGGATGCAATTCTGGGAACAACTCTAGTTGATATGTGTGCTAAATGTGGCTTTCAAGATGAGGCTATGGGCATATTTGAGAGGATGGAAGATAAAGATGTGAAATCTTGGACAGCCATGATTTCAGGTCATGGAGTTCATGGCCAGCCAACTAAGGCCATTAAACTTTTCAATAAGATGGAGAACGGGGGGGTTTAGACCAAATGTAGTCACCTTTTTGGCAATTCTGACTGCTTGTAGTCATGGAGGACTTGTAATTGAGGGGATGGATATTTTTAAGCGCATGGTTCAGGAATATGGCTTTTCACCACAGATTGAGCAATATGGATGCCTTATTGATCTCTTGGGTCGAGCAGGAATGCTACATGAAGCATATAAACTAATCAAGAGCTTGCCAATTAAGGGTGATGCTACTGCATGACGTACACTGCTTTCTGCTTGCCGAGTCTATGGAGATGTTAAATTGGCGGAATGTGTGAAAGATGTCTTAGACAACATTTATGCAGTGCATCCAACAGATTCCCTCCTCATTTCAAGCACTTATGCAGCTGCTGGAAGAATCTCAGATCTTATACCAATGCAAGAAATAAAACAAACAAATGTTATAGTAGAAAATTATGGGTTACATGAAAAAAGGGAGGAAGTACAGTAAAGGAAGCTGGACTCAGCAGGGTTGTAATTGATAATTAGGGATATAAGAATACTATAGGTTCACCAACAAGCATTATCTCTATTACACAAAATGGTGGCCTCTGTTGTGCACGAAAACTGCAAATGCAAGGTCTGATTACGATAGGTTGACTGTATTAGTCCTTTCTTCAATTGCTTTTGTTGGTTTTGACTTTTGACCATATATAAGATTTTAAACTTTATGTTGAAATTTATTCACAAGTTAGAAACTGAGAGTGAGGACAGAGGGTGAAGCACTGGTATCATTTAAGGATTTGAGCTCATCCATTGGTAGAAGCCTCTAAAAATCTGGATTCAAAAAATCCATTGAAGATACTGGCAAAAACAATTCCTCTTGTGAGGGCAGGTTAGTTTTATCTTTTTTGTTTTCAAAGATAATTGTAAATTACAAATTAAAGGACAGAGAGAAAGATTGCAAAATGATATTTTCCATACGACCTTGTTGATAATTGGATTAAGATCATGAAATTTTATATACCAATATTATAATCTTTTATTTTTGCTTCTGTTTATTGCGATTATTTTCAAGTGTTCTATTCCATGTTCCAACCACAATATTCTACCACGTCCATATTGCACGCTCTCTTAGAAGCACCATGCCCGAATATTTCCTTGCTTGTGTGTTGTCTCATAGATGCTTTGTTTTGATACTTTGATTTTTTATCATGGATTTAATTTTCTTTTGATTCAAATTTTATCAAAATATAATCATTCTGGCATATTTCTTCTGTTCTTCACATTTTTCTTTATCCAGAGAGCTTGTGATAGGAACTGGATATATTGAATGAAGAAAAGTAAAAGGTTGCTGAGTAATTGGAGAGACTCAGCCAGTCTCCCTAAGTCCCATACCCCAAATGATCCAAAAGATATCAATACTCACCCTAAACTCTCTATTTATCGCCAACATGCCTCACTCACTAACTCACCCGCTAATTAACCCACTCTCACTAATTGAGTGTGTCTAACAATAGAGCTTGCCATTCATCATTGAGCAGCTTAAAGCTCTAGGTTCTGAAATGATGCCAACTGTGCTGTGGTGGTGTGTTCTAATCTATTTTTCTGAAATGATTAATTATGTGTGAATTGTATGGCTGCATTTTTACTGCATCGCTTAAAGTTTGTCTTGTTTTGCCTCTTATCTTATGGTGGTTAACTGGTTGTAAATGCATCTAAATAATCTATTTGATTGGCATTTTTCCTTTTTTCTTTAGCTTGTTGGAGGGACTGACGTGGTGCAACCATGCAACAATCCATCAAGTTAGCAAGGCTAAGTCATATTATTGTAAGCATTACTATTGCTCTATCCATGCTTTGATTTCCTTTGTTGCTTTGCACACCCGGAATATCAGGGTCATAGTTGAGTCATATCCAAATGTAGCGTCTGTGGATAAATGTAACTCATGTTTTACCGAAGAAATGCTCTATATGGTCTTATTTAACTGGTCGGATTTAAGTCAGAATTTTGTTGAATATATGATTTCTCTTGTTTAGAGATAGATTGCTTAATGATCATATTTATTGGCCTGAATTCTAACTGTCAGTATTTATGAGATTGCTGATACAGAGTCTACTATCAAAGAAAGTCGCAAGCTTGAACACACAAATGAGTTAAGGTAAATGGGTTACAAATTTCTCCATGGCCAATTTCTGTTTTTATTGCTCAATTTTGATGTCATACTTGAACCTTGAGGAGATACCCATTGTACCTCTACTAATTCATTATTTTTCATTCTATATATCCCTGTTTGTTATCAGGAGATTTTTTTACTAACTACCCTTGTTTTTGTTCTGGTGTTCATGAAAGACAATGATGCATAATCTTCACCATTATGAGGTCCTCCGCATAGGTACATGGCCATGATGGGTCTTCTAGTACATGCTGACTTACTTTCCATCGTTTTCCATGTAGAGTACACTGAAAAATGAAAATAGGTCACTCCACACACGGTGAGAGAATCATATAACCAGATTTCTCGTGGATATAACTGTTTTCCCCTTTTTGGTATCAGAAATGAAGAGAACCATTTATCTTGGGAACATTTAAGTTTTAAGATGATGATATTATGCTAAAGTTACAAAAAGAAGAGGGGAAAAAATGGGCAATATAATAATGTGGTTCCCTAAGCCCTGTTTCCTTCTACCCCAAAACTGAAAGAGTTCTCCTTTCATTGTTGACATTGTTGCTTTCTAATTGGACAATTTCTACTTTCTACTCTACAGCTGTTGAAGGATTGATGTGCTACAAGAATCCTTAAAATAAGATTACTGTAGTACTAGTACCTGCTAGACTGCTAGTGACGAGGAAATCTTGGGCGCAACTGGCACTTTCAAGTAACAAAATGTACAGTGCTCCATTCTTCTAAGTTCTAACAGTGATCTAGTTTGCTAGTTTCTGAAGATGCAATTTGTAAAGTTGCTAGGTTGCAAACAAGTGTATTGTAAATGTAAACATAAATGAGCACACTTGTAAACTTAAATGAGCATGTGTACAGGAGATGAGATGCTGAAGCGATGCAAAGCTATTTTGTGAGAAAGGAAAAACAAAATAGTCAGCTTTAATATACAGATGGATGTAGATGATAAAAGTCAGTTACGAAATGTATTCTGGGCAGATGCAAGGTCTAGGGGAGCATATGAGTATTTTGGTGAAGCCATAACGTTTGATACCACTTACTTAACAAATAAGTATGATATGCCTTTTGCTCCATTTCTTGGAGTAAATCATCATGGTCAATCTATCTATGTTGCTAGGTTGTGCTCTATTGTCAAATGAGGACACTCAAACTTTTACTTGGGCATTCTCTACGTGGTTAGAATGTATGCATGGACATGCTCCGAATGCTATAATTACTGATCAAGATAGAGCAATGAAAAAAGCTATTGAGATTGTTTTATTGAGATTGTTTTTTCAAAGGCTCGTCATTGATGGTGCTTGATAAGTGTCATTTACCTAGTTTTGATATGCAATTTAGACACTTATCTTTGTGATTAATGAGTTATATTTGATAACTTCACCCTCTTTTGATTAGAACTTCTTGATATGTGAAATTTAGTTAGAATATGCACAAGAATTGATTCTAATCTCAAAAAGTGTTGTAGGGTTGAAGATTGAAGAAAATGCAAGCTTTGAATAGGAATTACAAATTTGAAGTTCCTGAATGTCAAGCGCTTCTCAAAGGCTGCCGGGCGCTTCTGGCGGTCAAGGTCACTTTGAAGAAAGCGGAGTGTCGGGTGCTCCTCAGAGACCGCCGTGCACTCTATATGACGAAATTTCCTATTTAAGCCCTCTCTTTAGAAATCTGTAGAGAGAGGAGGATTATAACAGAACCCAAACAGAGGGAAACACTTGAGAGACAAGGGGAGAAGTTTAGGAGACTAGAGAAGAAGCTCCGGAGGTCGAATTCGGCGACGAGACACCGCGACGGATTCGGTTCTTCTCATTCTTCTTCTCTATTTGTAAAGTTATCCACGAAAATGGATAACTAATCTCCCTTTTGTTGGGATTTGATGTAGTTGTATGATACTTATGCTTTCTATGTAATTTTCTTTTATATAAAGCATGCTTCTTGTCTATGGTTTAGTGGTTTTCTCTTGATCTTCATGCTATATCTTAGATTGATCACCTAGGATATTTTGCTTCATTCGACTTGTGAGCGAAAGCTACAACGTTTTGAGTCCGAACTAGATTTAATCACCTAATAATCCTAATTGCTAGACATAGAGTTAGGTTTGTTAGTCACTTAAACACCTAAACTTCATGATAATTATCTTTCTTAATCATGTGAGACATCAATGTTTAGGATAAGATAGTTATTGTTATCTATTCATGCGAGACATCGATGAAGTAGGTTGAACTGGTGTATATGAATCATATTGTTAGACTTGGTTTGTATTTGAATCACTAGAATACACAGAGGTCATTCAATGAAATCTAATCCCAAATATTACACCTCTCAGAGGACGACAAAATCCGTATCTGCTTTACTATGATTGAATCTTAAGGGTTTAGTTCCAAAGCAGTGCATATGGTCTTATACAAAATTTAGCTCCCTTCAATCCAAATCAAGAACATATTGGTGAAGTGAGTGAGGTGCGAACATAAAACTTACTACTGTGTTAATCTATTTATCTTATGGAAATAGCTGATAAAAAACTATATTTATATGGCAGGTTCCAAATTGTTCTCAAGCCATATACCATAATGTTGTTACCTTCTTTGAACCTTTACATGTATAACTCATTATTGTTGTCAATGTGATTATAATTTTATATAAAATCACCAACTATTTTGTCCTTGTTTTCTTTATGTAGGCACAACACCATATGGATAATCATCCATCATCATGAAGATATGATTGCCAAATACTTGGTCTGAATGATCTTGCATCATAAAAAAGCCGTGAAGAAACCACTTCTTTGAGACATGAGAGTCTTATTTTCTACTTTCGATTGCATAAATGTTGATGTCGTCAAAAGAAGAGATTACTTTTGTAACTATTTATCTTTAAGTTGTTG
The DNA here is from genome assembly GCF_012489685.1 of Lotus japonicus. Classification (NCBI taxonomy): domain Eukaryota; kingdom Viridiplantae; phylum Streptophyta; class Magnoliopsida; order Fabales; family Fabaceae; genus Lotus; species Lotus japonicus. The sequence continues at coordinate 62,828,328 of NC_080046.1, read as the reverse complement.
GCATAGAAGTCATTTTTATCATGATGATTGTTTTTAGGTTTTTATCAGATTGTTACTGTATAGGTGGTCTTGAAACCTGTTCAGATTTGGGTGTTCAAATTTGCTCCTCTTGGCAATAGCTTTGCAATGTCACTTTTAATGTGTTATGTAAAGAACAGGGTGAAGAAATATGAATATTGCTGGTTTTATCAGATTATTACTGTTCAGATTTGGTCTTGAAACCTGTTCAGATTTGGATGTTCAAACTTGCTCCTCTTGGTAGTAGCTCATTGATGTCACTTTTAATGTGTTTTGAAAAGAAAAAGGTGGAGAATATGCATGTTGCTGGTTCAAGCATCACTTTTTTTGGGGGGATTATTAAACTAAATTTCAACAATCTATTGACTGTTTAAGTTCGAGGTTATTTTTTTCCTTTTATGTTTTGACTTATAAGACAGGTCGTGAATCTCAGCAAATGTTTATTTTAGAAAATATATATATCAACACCAAACTTTGCAAAATAATACTAGTGGATTTTTGCTGAAATGTATTGAAATGAAAGCACAAGGGGTGCTTAACCCATACACATGGAAAAGGCTCTCAAAATTAATCAAAGAAACTCAAAGCAGCAGCTATGCCATTGAAGTAATTTTAAAATTTAATAATATGATAAATTATTAAGTTAATTTGAAATATTTTAGATTAAATCATAAGTTTTTAATATTATTAAAATAGTTGTAATAACATTATTTATTCTAAATAGGTGTACATGTTCCTAGACCAAGAACATAATTTTAAATTTATAACTTTAATAAGTTATAACTTTAGTATCGTAAAATATTATTGAGTTTAATTATTATGCACTGATAGGGTAAAAATTGTTTACACAATCATCCAATTAAAATTGACGTATTTGCCATGTCATAATTAAATATTAATTTAAAATAGAAAATAAAGAAATTATAATTGGATACATGTGTAAAATTCTTGACACTATAAGTTTAATTTTTTCAACTTTAGTCATAATTATTTTCCTTTATTATGCTTCCTCAAGTCATTTTTACTAATATACTAGATATAATACTCGTGCGTTACACGAGTTTATTTACAATATTATTTAACATTATATAAAATTATTAATAATATGAAAAATTATTAATTTAATTATAGATATTTAAATTATGAAAATAAAATTAAGTAATAAGTGTTTAATGTCATGAAATAAGTTTTCATATCATTTTTTATACTTTATGCTTGGAAAGTCATTTGCTGTGACATGTCAAGACCAAAAAGAATAAATTAATTTTAACTTTTTGAATTATAATAAGTGATAACTTTAATAGTCTTTTGACAAAAAAAAAATAGCCAAAAATATTATCTTGTGAATTTAATTATTTTTTCAACTTATTTGGTTTGCGAATGTTTTCTCACAGCCGATAGAAATGAGACTAATCCCTTGAGACTCTTCGATCACGTTAAGTGGATAGGTAAGGCCTCTCACGACAAATATTTATTCAACTTTGACTATTATTATTTTTCTCTATTATGCTTGCTCGAGTAATTTTTACTAATATATCATAGATCAAAAAATATATTTAAACATTATTTCAATAATGCACATATTTATTATAGTTAATATATATTAAATACCTTTTAACGGAATTTTTCAAATTTTAAAATATTTAATCCACATATTATTAGTCATTAATATTTTTAATTTTTAATATTTGTCAATTGCAAAACTTAAGATAATTTCAGTGTTTTTTTAAGTCAATTTTAAGTTGATGAATGTAAGTAGTTGGACATTTTTTACAATACAATTTTTTCAGTTTTTAATTATTTTTAATATATAATTACAAATGTTGAGAGTCTTATGGTTTAATATATTTAATGTAAAACCCAAGTCTCCTTTACATATAAACTAGAAATTAAACCCGTGCGTTGCACGGTTTTTTTTTTAAATAGTAATTTTTAATTGTGATATTTAAATTTATATAGAGGTAAAAAAAATGTAAATGGAAGAAGCTTTGGAATATCAAAATACATATTAATTATAATTATATTGAAGAAGTTCATTAAAACTTTATTGTGCACTACATTTTTAGTATATTGTGCATATTTTTCATCTTTCTCAACAATAAGTATATTCAATTTGGTGGTGTTACTCTAGAAAACACAAGGTGATTGTCACGACCCAAAATCCTAAGCCGTGACCGGCGCACAGACTACCACCCTAGTCTGGCAAGCCTCATCCTCATAGAATCATTTTTCAAACAATTTATTCAAAATAAACTTGTACACATAATATATAAGATTTCAGCAAAATCTCTTTTGTAGTTCCAATAGCTACAAATAACATCTGCCAATAAGTTCTTCCGTAGCTAGTATTTCAAGTAAAATATAAAATCAACTCGAGCACTCAAGTGCCAACTCTTGAAAATAAAATAACAAATAACAATCCCAAATTTAAATCCACCTAGGACTCCCTATAGCTGCAGATGACCAAGATTGCATAAAAGACACCAATATGACAACCTGCCAAAGGAAATAAGCTGAATGATCTGAAACTGACAACAGTCTGCTACTCAGTTGCCTGAAAATCTGTGGAGAGAAATACGGAATGGGGTAAGTCACAAAGACTTAGTGAGCAGTCAACAACCACCATGAACAGGAAGGGGAAACAGAATAGGCACGAGTTTTTCACTATCAGATCAGAGTGGATAATACACATAATATTAATAAAATTAATAATAACCATTTCAAATAAGAGATGATCAAGCTGCCAAGTTTATAAACAATTGTTTCAACGAAATTGAATAAAAATCATGTCAATCATATGAAAGCATTTCAAAATCAGAAATAAAATTAATAGGGTCACACATGTAGAACCATGAGGCGGCTCCATCGCGTTGATAGCCCTTTCCTCCTACGGGGTGGCCTTTCCCTAGGGGCGGCTCCATCTAACGGATAGCCCTTTCCTTTCTCAAGTCACATCGTGTCATCGGGGGAAGCTACATCTCGTTGATAGCCCTTTCCTCTTAAGGATTATCGTATCCAAGAGGCGGCTCCATCTAACGGATAACCCTCTCCACCCGGAATCATGTCATATCTCATCAATCTCATCGGGGGAAGCTACATCTCGTTGATAGCCCTTTCCGTGCACTGGCGGCTCCATCTAACGTATAGCCCTCTCCACCCGAAATCAAATAACTAGGTGCACCTAGGCCGTTACCTCCGTTAACGGCTACGGGGTTCTAACATGTATTCCCACAAAAACAGTTTCTCAAACCATATCAAGTCTCATCAACAGTATCAAAATCAGCTTTCCAATGCTCATCATAGCTTTTCAAAATAATATTCTCAACATCAACTTTTCAACGCTCATCAAAGCTTTTCAAGTTCACCATCTCAAATTTGCATAATTTCAAAATTAAACCAATGTCTTTCTCTTCACATATCAATTCACAAAATCACTTCATAAAATCAGCTTTCAGAGTTCAAGAATGACAGTCAAACATATAAAAACATATTTCCCCAATTTAGATAAATAGGCAATATGATAAAGTAATTAAATCAGTTATAGGACTGTTAAAAATATGTCATAGCAGTTGAAAACCACTCACAACTACGGCGAGTCAACTGAACCGCTCTCAAAAGCTCCACGCCAACCGAACGAACCACTAGCCGATAAATCTGAACACCAAAATTTAACTTCAAACCTTCAGCATTAATTACCTTATGTCATACTACCCGTGAGCAATTATGAAATCCCCAATTATGTACCCAAAGCCCTAAAATAATTCTACTCAAGAATAATACACATTACAATATCATTCTCTAAATTTATGGGCTGTAGGTATACCTTAGTAAATCAAATAAGCAGTTCTGAAAGAGCGGGTACTCTTCTCCTTCGGAGCACAAACCCTAACTCCCAAAATATTTATCTCCAAATCCCTTCCACATGAATATTGAAATTCTCTTTCATGGGTGTGTATTTTGCACGGCGAGATTTTGTGCAGTTTGGCAAAAGAAGACCAAGAAAGTGAAGAAGAGAAGCGAAGGTTGTTGTTATCGCAAAGGCAAAGGGAAAAGAAATACGAGACAGAGAGTGAGAGAGACAATTTGCAAATGTTAGGATTTAGGATTAGTAATGGGGGGTGGGTACTGTTACGTGGATTTTGAGTAAGGAGGTATAATTTTTTTAGTTTTTTTTTTTTTTTTATCCTTTCTCCTAATCATATTTTTATAACAATAAAGATTATAGGAATTAATATATAATGAAACGGGTCGTTTCAGTGATAACTTCACATAGTTAGTTATCACTGATATAATTTAGTTTTTCTTAATTATATTTATAATTACTATATTTAGCAAATATTAAAATTTAAAATGCTTAACTATTGATTTTTTAACAAATCATTAAGTAAATGAAGCATTAGAAAAATACATAATAGAATTAGAAAACAACAGAAGCTCTAATCAAATAAAAAAGCGGAAAAATCCTCAATCCAGTGGTGGTGAGGCAGCCCATGTGAGGCATCTTGTAAAGCACGCAACTATTTGGAAGAAAAGTGTTACATGGAAGGAGAACTGAATTGCACAAGCACAATCGTCTGGAATCAAGGTGCGCATCATTTGCATCGAAGGATCCATCTCCCATGATAGCACATCTCCCACGATAGCACCCACGTCGTTATCATATCGCTCTGCTCCTCTTCATCGAATCCAAAAACCTTCCAAACCCATCAACATGTACCTCAAATACCATGGTGGCACCATCATTCTCGGTTCCCTCTGCATCCATGTTAAGTTTCTCTATTTCTATTTTCCCTCAGTCTCATTTCTTACAACCCATTTTGCTGCATCCATGTTGAAAAAGGTGATTTAATAACTTCCCTTGTTAAAATGTGCCATTATTGTAACAATTTCTTTCACTCCATTGTCTTAAAAAAATAAACTCAACTAAAGTTTCTAGCTACGTTATCATTTTCTACTCTTAATTTTAGCAGGTGTAATCAGTATAAGGATGCTACCTCTTTTCTTATTTTTTCCAGTTCCCATATTTTGGAAAGTTAAGAAAAACAACTCATATTTTAGGTGGTTGAAAAGGCATATTAAAAAGAAAAAGTAACTTGTTTGTTTCTGTTTTTCTAGTTTGCTAGGTGTGCTTGATGCCACCATCTAATGTACTGGATCTTCCTTTAATTTCTTTTATACAATTTGGATTTTAAAAAAAAAGTAACTACTTTTGGGTTTGGGGCGTTGAGACTGGTTTTCTAATTTTATGTCAGTGGCAATCCAAGCAAGTATCTTCAGTACTTATGTAATTGGAGCCAATTTGAAGTCATATTTTTCAATTGATTGAAATCTTTAAAATTTGTTTCCTATTCTCTATTATAATTGTTCATTCATTTTATGGTCATTGTAGTTATTTATAGATCCAGATTTGGTGCTAGGGAACATTTTGAGTGGTACGTACTTTCAAATTTGGCCAATGATGTGTTGGTGGCATGAAGATCGAAGTTCTTTTAAAGTCACTTGCACCAACTTCTAAAGTATATTTCTATGTTGTTGGACATTTGTTCTCTTTGATGGATTGAATTGGGTTGCTATTATTTTGTCCATTTTTTTTGAAAGGAAAAATTCATATATAATAGCACAAGGGGTGCTATACCCAAGTACAAACAGTTTAAACAATAAAGAGTAACCAAGCCACTTAGCCATAATGACAAATATGTAGGACAATATTGAGGAGTGAAAGATTCCTATTCTTATGAAATCCTAAGTGAAGAGTACAGTGATGTATTATATTTTACACTTACAAATTCAGTGATCATAGAAATTTCAGTGGTTCACATTTTGTTGTTGGCTGGAAAGGTAACTTGGCAAAAGTTTCCTTTCTGTTAGGTGTTGTGTATTAGTTTTTTTTATGTTAATGAGTTGTGTCACATAGATACACAAATGATGATGTATTTGAATGATTCAATTGGATGAACAAAATAGTATAGAAAAGCATAAGAGAGACTATAAAGTAGTTAACTACCTGATGAAGCAGCAAACACAAAATTTTTTTCCAGCCCTTAGTCTTGCAATGATTGTCCTGTAGAGAAAGTTTTTTCTAGTACCTCCATGTCGTAAACAAAGTAGAGCCCTCCAGTATTGGTGGTTGATAAGTGCCATTTTTACGTATATTTGAATTCATTTTAGGCACTTATCTTAAGTGATTCATGAGAAATCCTTATTAGTTCTCCTCATCTTGATTGGAATTTGTTATTTGATTGAGAATTAAGCTCAAATGTGTTTTATGATTGATTATATTCTCAAATTTTGATGTAGGGTCTAAGTTCTCAAGAAAAAATGTATATTTTCATGAGACTTGAAGAATTTTTGGATCATCAAGGTAGGTATAGGAGGCTAGAGAGAAGGCTTTGGAGCCGGTTTCATCGCCGGGGAACCGTCACGGATTCGGTTTTTCATTGTTCTTCTTCTCTTTTATGATTGTAAAGCTATCCATGGAAATGGATAGCTAATTTCTCATTTGTTGGGATTAGAACTAGTTGTTTTGATGCTCATGTAATCTATTTGATTTCCTTTCATGCAAATTTGATGTTTCTATGTTAAAGAATCAATGGTTTTCTCTTTTGCTTCATGCTATATCTCAGGTTGATCCCCTTGGGTATTTTGATTGATTCAAACTTGTGTAGGGAACTCACACGTTCTTGAGTCTGAACTAGAGTTAATCATATGTATCTTTGCCATGATTCAATGATTTTACCTTGTGCTTTATGCTTGTTTTGAATTGATCACCTAGAACATGAATTTAGGTTTAATAGGATGGTGGGAACTAGCTATTTAAACCTGAAATAGGTAAAATCATCTAATGATTCTAAGGTCTAGGGATAGGGTTAGATCATTAGTCCATTCAAACATCCATGCTTAATGCTACTCACTATTGTTAATCGATCAAGGGATTGAGGGTTAATATAGCTGAGTTGATAATCTTCTACGCCGGGGGACTGGGTAGTAAGATAAGAAATGGTGGGAGAAATCAATTTCATAGAACTATATTTGTATGTGAATCAATAGAATACATAGAGGTCAGACAACGAAACTCTAATCTCAGCAAAACTATCTACCTTGGTGAATCCAACTCTTTTATCTTCTTTATTTATGTTTTTATGTTTTTAAACAAACACCCAATATATTTGTAAACCATCATTTAAGTCTGTTAGCTATTGAACGGCATAAGTATTACACCTCCCTGTGGATACGACAAAACCCTTTACTATACTACAATTGAGTCTTGAGAGATTCAACGTAGAGTGGTAAAAAAATCTTTCAACAAATTGGCGCCGTTGCCGGGGAGGTGTGCCAATACTAATTGCATTGCAATAGTTTTCATTCTCGAATGATTGTGAATATAATGTATAGTTCTTGTTTTCAGTTTGTCTTTCCTTGTTGTTACTAATCTCTTGTGTTAGTTAGCTAGTTCAAGAGGAGAAACAACGAGAAGCTTCTGAATCACTACCTTCTTAAAATGTTTCAATCATCTCAGAGATACTATGCTCCTGAAGAGGATAGGATTTCTAAGCTTGAGGATACCTGGGTGCAATTCATGCAATTGACAATGATTCATCAAAGGAATACTGAGACTTCCATCAAGAACTTGGAGAATCAATTGGGAAAGCTAGCTAATATGGTATATGAACATGGAAGAGCAATGGTTGAAGCACAAGTGAAAGAAAGTGATGAAGAAGAAGAAAAACCAAAAAAAGAAGAAACAGATCCAACCCTTCACCACTTACCGATTCCTTCAAGCTCTCCACAGGTAAAACATGAAGAGGATGAGGTAAGCTTTGAAGAATTTGATAATATATCACATCACCAACACAATGATGAAATTCTTAATGTTGAGCATATAGATGTTGTATTTGGTGATAGGTTTGATGAGCTGGCTGAATCCGATTCTTCAAAGAATTGTAAATTCGCATTCATTCATATGCATGCTAATAGCTTGGCATGTGAGTTGAGTGTAGGTGAATTGGTTTGGGTTGAGAAAATGAAGAAAAATAAAGAACTTTTGCTGGCTTGGAAAGCTTTTTATAGGAAATTAGATGAAATCCAAGTCAAACGGCCTAAGAAGAGGAAGGGGTTATATTATAACCCTTGTTTGTGGTCACCATGATTGTGTTTGCGTCAAGCTAATGACGTTAAACGAGCGCTTCCTGGGAGGCAACCCAGTGTTTTTATTGCTTTTGTTATATTTATGTGTTTTCATGTATTTTTAGAACTAGGGTAGTGATTTTGTGAAGCTTAGATTAAATTTGTGCTTTAAGGTGCTTCACAAGTTTTGATAGATATATTGAGTGTGTTTAAAGGTTTTGGAAGCAATGAAAGTGATGAATTTGGAATTTGAGGGATTGACTTGTGAAAATGCATGAAAACTGATTGAAATTTGGATCATGTGAAATTTCTTTTCAAAATCTGCAATTGAGAGTTGTAACAAGTCCAAATTTAGATTTAGCATGCATATGGATGGTTGGTGTGTATGGTTTGAGTGTTTTGCAAAATTCGGGGCATGAGGTTGTGAGTTTCAGTTGAAAAACTAGTCACTCCTTGTCATTTTCTACATAAACAGTGCAAAATTGCATTTCAATCTTTTGAACAAGCTCTATTATGCATTAGGAAGTTGATATCTATGTGTTAGGATAGTTTCATTAGGAACTTGGTGAGTTTTGAGGTCACTTTATGTGTGAATGCTTAAATTAGTGCTTTTCTTGATCATGAGTGGTGATTTGAACTCTAAGGTCTTGAACAAGTTTTAAATGATGTTAATACATGATTTTGAGGCCTAGCATGAAGGAAATGTAAGAATTTCAAAATATGAGGTATTGAGTTGTGAACTAATGAAATTTGACCCTATTTGAACTTGAAATGTCTTATGTGCTAAATATGCTTCAATTTCTAATCTTAAGTTATGCACAAGTTTCTTAGGTCATTTGTATGTGTTTGGAGTGAATTGCATGTTCTAGAAATGATCACATCAAAATATGACATTTTGAGTTGTGAAAAGCATGAAAACTTGCTCTTGAAGCCTAGAAGTGTGAATTTTTGATAAATTGGGCATGGATGTTGAATCACAAGGTCTGGACATGTTTCAAATGACAAATGAGTGTGAATACATCAATTGGTTTGCTTGAAAAGTTTAAATCTCACATTTTGGTATGTTCACTTGTGATTAAAGAGAATTTGAGTTTTGGATACATGTGCCAATTTGATGCTTAGATTTTGGAGATTTGAATGAAAAAGATGTTTGGAATCCATTGCTACAGGTTTTAATGATCACGTAGATGGTTTTGATGAAGAACAAAAGGTGATAATTTTGCTTAGAATAGGATTTGGTGGTAAATGTTGGGAGTTGCTGTTTTTTTTACTGGTATAGGCCGCCTAGCGGGCCTCAGAAGCCGCCCTGCGGCCTAAAACACTGCTGCAGGTTGCTCAGCGCATCTCAGAGAGTGCTCAGCGATATCTCAATGACAGCACTACACTCTTTTCTTCAAACGAGCATAACTTCTTCAATTCTTATCGGATTTGAGCAAATGAACACTCTATGGAAAGCTATTTAAGTCTATTTTCATATGTACTAGGGTTGGAATTGTTTCAATGCTTTTATTTTCTCATTTATCCCTTGAACTCTAATATGTTTTTCTAGTGACTGTAAGGCAGATTAACAAAAGAATCATACAATTTGGCCTGAGGACAGTCCAATTCTCATGGAGGGAGAGAGAGATCAAGGATATAAGTAGAGAGCTTGGGTTCAAAGCATTTACATCATGAGGGAGTCCTTTTCACTTTGTTTTTAGTGTCTTTTTAATAGTATAGTTTTATATATAGCACTTGTGTCTCGGATTTCCATGATTCTCTTACTGTTTCAATACTTGCATGACTATTGTAAGAATTGCTTGATATATGGTACGAAAATGAATGATTCCATGATTGAAATTGTGCTTGCACTCATTGATACCATGACTTGATATGATTGCATGATTTACTTGGAATTCTTGAAGCATAACATGAAAATTACTTGAAAATCAGGGTTATTTGAAACTTTTTAGCCTGTGAGGGAGTGTTCCTATACACTGTGAGTTGAGAGAACATCATTGAATTATATGGTTAACTTTGTTTGAGTCTCTTACAAACATTGGTTGCATGGAATTTCTAGGAAATGATCAAGGCATGTTTTGTTCTATATATATGGCTACTTAGCCAAATAGCCTACCTATGCCATTAAAATCCATTTGTTACCCCTTTGAGCCTGAAATTTGAAGATGTGTTTTGTTCATGATTATGACCCTTAAGCCTAAAAGAAAAACAATGACTTTCCTAAGCTTAATAAGCAAAGAGAGCATTCTTAGTGTGGGTTGTTTGCAAGTTGGGGGGAGAAGGCTTTTGTGCTAAAGTTTTTATGTGATTTGAATCCAATCTCTTTGTAAATATTGTCAAATATGTGCATGCTTCCAAAGAGAAAAAATGCAAAAAGAGAAAGAAAAAAAAAGAACAAAAAGAACAAAAAGAACAAAAAGAGAATAAAGAAGAGATTGATGAAAAACAAAGGGTTGAGTTGAATTGAAAATGGTGAATGAGAGTTGGTTTAAAGCAAGTTGAGAGGAGTGAAGTGAAGTGTGATTGCTCTCTTTCCTTGTTGAGTTTCTTTGCATATCTTGAAAAACCAAACTCTTTGAAGCCTAGCCTCGTTACAACCTTTAAAAGTCCTTAGTGATCCTTGATTGCACATGTGACTTTGATGATTGAAGAGACATGTAACAATCTTGACTTCTGTGATTCATTGATGCATATGAGGGAAACACAGACCTTGCCTGATTTACATGCTATATCTTGGCTTGATTGAGTGATTCCCTGATCAAGAGTAATTGATTGTATGTCTATTGAGTTCTAGGTTGAATAAGTAGTTGTATTAATGTTATGCATTCTCTTGTGGGCATCATGTTTCTCTTTTGGATCATTGATTCAATCTTTGTGAGATCTTGTAAATTGAGCTTTGAAAAAGTTTTAGTCATGCTTGTTTGATTAAAGTCTTTACCTTTTGTTTGAGGACAAACAAAGTGCTAAGTTGGGGGGAGTTGATAAGTGCCATTTTTACGTATATTTGAATTCATTTTAGGCACTTATCTTAAGTGATTCATGAGAAATCCTTATTAGTTCTCCTAATCTTGATTGATATTTGTTATTTGATTGAGAATTAAGCTCAAATGTGTTTTATGATTGATTATATTCTCAAATTTTGAAGTAGGGTCTAAGTTCTCAAGAAAAAATGTATATTTTCATGAGACTTGAAGAATTTTTGGATCATCAAGGTGCCCAGCGCTTGTCAGTGGCCGCCCAGCGCCTATGGCGGTTCCAGAAACCTAACCTTGAAGTAACTGGGCGCCCAGCGCCAATAAAGGGGCACCCAACACTCTACACAGATGCAGAAATCATTATAAAAGGATTTTTCTTTAGTTTCAAAAGAGAACTCGATTTTGGAGACTTAGAACAGAACCCAAACAGAGAGAACTTGAAGGAGATCATCAAGGAAGGTCTAGGAGGCTAGAGAGAAGGCTTTGGAGCCGGTTTCATCGCCGGGGAACCGTCACGGATTCGGTTTTTCATCGTTCTTCTTCTCTTTTATGATTGTAAAGCTATCCATGGAAATGGATAGCTAATTTCTCATTTGTTGGGATTAGAACTAGTTGTTTTGATGCTCATGTAATCTATTTGATTTCCTTTCATGCAAATTTGATGTTTCTATGTTAAAGAATCAATGGTTTTCTCTTTTGCTTCATGCTATATCTCAGGTTGATCCCCTTGGGTATTTTGATTGATTCAAACTTGTGTAGGGAACTCACACGTTCTTGAGTCTGAACTAGAGTTAATCATATGTATCTTTGCCATGATTCAATGATTTTACCTTGTGCTTTATGCTTGTTTTGGATTGATCACCTAGAACATGAATTTAGGTTTAATAGGATGGTGGGAACTAGCTATTTAAACCTGAAATAGGTAAAATCATCTAATGATTCTAAGGTCTAGGGATAGGGTTAGATCATTAGTCCATTCAAACATCCATGCTTAATGCTACTCATTATTGTTAATCGATCAAGGGATTGAGTGTTAATATAGCTGAGTTGATAATCTTCTACGCCGGGGGACTGGGTAGTAAGATAAGAAATGGTGGGAGGAATCAATTTCATAGAACTATATTTGTATGTGAATCAATAGAATACATAGAGGTCAGACAACGAAACTCTAATATCAGCAAAACTATCTACCTTGGTGAATCCAACTCTTTTATCTTCTTTATTTATGTTTTTATGTTTTTAAACAAACACCCAATATATTTGTAAACCATCATTTAAGTCTGTTAGCTATTGAACGGCATAAGTATTACACCTCCCTGTGGATACGACAAAACCCTTTACTATACTACAATTGAGTCTTGAGAGATTCAACGTAGAGTGGTAAAAAAATCTTTCAACAGTGGTTACCACGTGTATAACATGATTGTATATTTCTCTTTGCTGCTCATTTAGTAATGAGTGACATCTTTCGTGCTTCTCTTCTCTAATAAGTGTGTTGTCCAATGTTTCTATTGCTGAGTTCTGGCAATGGAATTCCATCAAAATCAATGAGATATTACTTACGATTCTTGATCAAAATCTTCTCAATTTCAATCAACTAATGTTATAAAAAATGACATACTTGTTGAAATAGCTAGTGACGGTATCCATTTTTTTCTCACTTTGATGGAGTCGATATGTATGACTTAAGTGTGTGAGTGATTTGTTTATATAGAGATACACAATAGATGCATAGTTTAATTTAATCCATTGTATTTTTTTTTGATGTAGGTAGCTGAAAAGTCTTTAATTTTTTTTATCAGTTTGGAAGTTGCAGTACTGCCATATAATTGTATAATGCAGGTTACGAAATCTGAGTGATTTCCTCAAGGAGGTAACTGTTAATATATGAATAGCCCGTCTCAGTTACAAAAATTGTTAAGAAATGGTTCACATCCTGTGTTCTAGAAATGTCCATCTTTTAATTAATAAGTTGAATAGCTTAGTTACTGAAGTAGTTACGAAATGGTTCACCATTCAAATCATGTGTTCTAGAAATGCATCCTTTTAATAGCATTTTATTACATAATGAAGGTTACGGCCTTTTAATAGCTTTTTTTTTCATAATGCAAGTTATGAAAGCTGTTATGAAATACTAAGATGAATAGCCTTTTGTTCAACTTCATTTCTTAATGTAGCATAAAAACACTTTATTGCTTAATCTATTTAATACTAAGCTACTAAGCTAAAGTGGGTTTACATATATATATAGATAGATAGTTTTTTAATTTAAAATTATTTTATATTTATTATTATTTTTAATAAATATTATTTTCTTATTTTAAGTTTATAAATGTTGTTATTTAATTTAAGTGGTTGAATAGTTTTTGACAATATAAATTTTTTCAATTTTAATTCTATTATTGTTTAATATATTTATTACAATTTTTTGGGATGCTTTAAATACAATGCAAAACTTGAGTTTTGCTTAAGCATATATATATATATATATATATATATATATATATATATATATAGATGATAGATCAAAAAATGTACACATATGTTATAGTTTTTTTTTTGGTACATGGTGCTAAACGAAAGAAAAACTAAGGCCTCAATTGAGGAGCACCAAGGCTATCCGCTAGCAGCAAAGGAGCAAGACCCGAAGGAGGCTCTATGAAGTGTTGGAGTTGCACCGAAGGAAGATCAGCACCAAGCTTTGCCGTGAAATCCGTCGGGCCATTACCCTCCCGAGGAGTATGTCGCAACTCAACTTGCCAAGATCGATGCAGCATGGACTGATAGAAAAAATAAGAGCAGCATAGACATGAAACTGAGGAACGGACCCCTTCATCATGTCAACAACTAGAGCAGAATCAAAGAAGACATGTACGTGACGATAGCCCTTGTCCCAACAAGCACGAAGGCCCTGAAGGATAGCCATCAATTCAGCGTGGAGAATCTCGGAATGCCCAATAGAGACCGCGAATCCTAGGAGGAAACCACTTCCCCCATCCTCAGCACCCCACCGAACCCCGCTGATCTAGGATTCCCTTTGGAGCTACCACCTACGTTCAAACAGACCCAACCTTGTGCTGGAAACTGCCACGTAACCCACCGAGGGGATCGCACAAGACCATGACGCATCACACCATCCAGCACACGGAGAAGAGGAGCAACGATACCAGTAACAAAATGGACTGAGCTAGCAGTCTCCTCAAATACAGAACAACAACGGTTCTTCCAAATACACCAAGCAAGGATGAATAATTTCTCCAAATTTACTTCTGGAACCGAGTCCACCCAGCCGCGAAAGGAGAAGCTACTCCAGAAATCCCCAGCAGAGAACCCAACGGAGAGCCACACACACTTGGAAACCTCGCAATCCCGTAAACAATGGAGCAATGTCTCCGGCTGCAATACTGCCACGCAAACAGTCTGACCTTCTCCGGAACTTTTAATCTCCAAATCTAACTCCAACCATCCCCATAAAAAGGACCTGACATAGCCCTTCTCAACCACAGATAACCATCGTTAATAGTAAAATACCTTATCGCAATATTTATCAATTGAAAAATATTTATGTTAATTATTAAAATAAAATATTATTTGATTATTAATTAATCTTAATTCTTAATGTTTATCACTAATCTAGAACTGAAGTCAAATTTTAAAGTTTATAAATTTTATTACTCCCTCCGTTCCAGAAAGTTTGTTGTTTTGGACCATCTTTCAATATTTTAAAATGTTTGTTGTTTTAGAAAACCAATGCATTTTTTGCTAATTTTTTCCACCTATACCCTCATTTAATACATTTTCTCTCACTTATCATCTTTCATATTAACCAATTACAACTCTTCTCTATTAACTACATTCTTCTCTATCTAAGTATAATTTAATAGTTGCACATCATACTAGTAAAATTAAATAAGGGCAATCTAGTCAAATTATACTATCAATAATTGCTTTCTTAGTCTTTGAGCCACAACCTTAAACTGTAAACTTTCTGGAACGGAGGGAGTATTTAATGTAGAAAGTTGAATATCGTTTCACAATACAAATTTTTTCAGCTTTTAATTTTATTATTTAATATATTTATTAGAAAGAAATTATTTATTACTTAATGTATTTTAATACAAAGTTATTTAAGTTTTTTTCTTATCTATTTAATGCTAAATCTCAAGAATCTTTTACATATGTATATATATATAGAAGATTCTTGTTTATTGATGTTCTTAATTATCTAATTGATGGCAGGATAATGTTAATGAAGTCTCTCTCAGCAGCATCTATCAGTCTCACATAGTGGTGCATACTTCCATGCCATAGCTGCCTACCTTGCAAGAATGCAAATCAAAAGCAGATGAAAAATGTGCCTAGTTTTTTTTTTATAGGCAAATATTAATGATTAGTTGTTAGTAAGTTAGAAAATCCCTTCAAATTTTTATTCCAAGATTCTAACCCTGGACCTTCCCCTCTCCAACCCTTATATCCTTAGCTCTTACCACTTGAGCTAACTCTCGATGCGTGAAAAATGTGTCTCGTGGTAATTCAGCAAGCAACTCAAACAATATAAGGAGAATAGAAATACCAAAATAAAAGCAACTCAAAAAAAGGAAAAAAGCTAGATATCCGAGATCTCATAAAACAACATGCTATCCAATTACTACAATTTCAATCCAGTTGAAAATACCATGAAGAAGACAAATTATTTTTTTCAACTAGTACCTTCAGCTTGAAAGTTTTGGCTAAGTGAGCTTGAACCTCTTGCAAAACCCTTGGATCTGGTCAGCAAGAATGATGTCATCGACATGAACCAAAAGGATGACCAAAGAAGAACTTGTGCCTTTGCTAAAAAGTGAGTAATCACTAGTTGATTGCTTGAAACCATATTGCTTTACAGCAGCTATAAAATTGCAAAACCACTGCCTCGAGGCATGTCTCAATCCATATAGTGATTTGTTCAACTTACAAGCCATGTTTTCAAATTGCTTAGGATAACGAAGAGGGAAAGTCATGTATTATGTATACCTCTTTCAAATAAATATCCATTCAAGAAGGCATTATTTATGTCCAATTGAATGAGATTCCAATTTTTAATTGCATCAACAGAAAGTAAGACTCTCACAGTTATAACTTGTAAATTTAGCTACAGAACTGAAGGTGTCTATAAAATCAATCCCTGGCTGTTGTGTGAAGCCTTTAGCCACCAATCGGGCCCTATACGTCTCCACTGAACCATCAGATTTATATTTCACCTTATAAATCCATCGACCACCAATAGCTTGCTTGTGTGAGGGCAGTGACACTGACAGTCTGACACGATGGTCCAAGTATTGTTCGACTCAAGAGCAGAAGTTTCCTCTGCCACAGCTTTCCTCCATTTAGGAAATTTAACAGCTTGATGATAGTATTGGGGTTCATAGATTCCAAAAACTTGATTGACAAAGGAAAGATATGAGGATGACAATTTGTCGTATGTGACATGAATCTGAATTGGATAAGCCACTATCAAGGAATAATCCTTAAGATGATTTGGTAACCTTGTTACACGAGATGATTTTCTCAAAGGCTGTTGATGGTGGTGTGAAGGACCAGAAGCAGACTGTGGTGTAGGGGTGGGATCTGGTTCATATTGATTTGATGGTAAAGAAGGAGTGTGGGGTTCCCTGGCTTCTACTTCAGCATCAATATCAGTAGGAATAGTCAGTACGACTTCTGGAAACAAAGACGAGATGCAAGGAGAACTAGGAAATGCTGCAAAGGGGAAAATATCCTACTGGAACTTAACATCTCTGGAGATAGTGAACTTTCTTGTTTGCAAACTGTACACCTTGTTGCCTTTGTAACCAAAGGGATAGCTACAGGATAAAAGACAATCTATTTCGAGGTGCTTCTATAATGCTTGCAGAATTGGCAATGAAGGTTGTTTTTACTGAGGGTGTCCTGAATATAGTTCATGGAACTCATGTATACTATTTTATAATTAAACTTTTTTTCTTCACTAGTGTTAGTGATACTTTTCAAAGGAAAGGAACTCAAATGTTCATTTGCCATTTGATAATTTTATAACGTATACAAGTTTTAAATCAGGGCTTTGCATATAACTGGTGACATTGTGATGATCAATGCCCGATTGTTATACTAAGTATTCTTGTTTATTGATGTTCTTAATTATCCAATTGATGGCAGGATAATGTTAATGCAGTCTCTCTCAGCAGCACCTATTAGTCTCATACAGTGGTGCAGACTTCACGGACATAGCCGCCTACCTTGCAAGAATGCAAATCAGCAGCATATGAAAAGTGTGCCTCGTGGTACTTCAGCAAGCAACTTAAACAATAAAAAGGAGAATATAAATTCAAAATAAGGAGAATAAAAGCAACTCAAAAAAGGAAGGAAGCTAAATAACTGACATCTCATAAAATAACATGCTATCCAATTACTTGGAAATACCATGAAGAAAACAGATAGCTTCAATTTCAAACATGACCGGACCACCATATCATTGCCAAGAAGAACATTGTTTGGCTTTATATCACAACGAAAATTTCGATGCATCACCTGAACACTACCATTAGACATGTACTCAAAGATTAGGGTCTTGGCATTTCTTTTTTGAAGATTTAACATTTTAACTACAACAATTGATCCACCACCTGCAAGTGTTCCTTTGTAAACAGAACCAAAATACAGCAGACAGTAAAATTTGTTCTGATTTGGTACACTTCATGAGTGCAGAAGGAATTTCTGTTTTTCTAGATAATTTCTCTACGGTCATACAGTCACAGAACATGAATTTGAAATTAAATGCCTGAAACAGTAAAGCTTAAGTACTAGAACAGAATTGCCAAATGGCTTAAGTAATCATATTAATTATTACAATACGATGGAATTCACAAGGAAGCTACTTGGGGTATCTAACCGTGATAGGAGTGTTCACATCGTGCTCCCCGTCACTCCAAAGTATCCTTCCAAAGACATATTCAGTCTTTGTCTTTGCCTTCGCCTTCGCCTTCGTCTTCGTCTTAGGCTTCCAGGTAAATGTTACCTTAAACTCCTTTTTTTGACCTTTTTTCTTGAAGGTCAAAATGTGAGGCTTAACTACAACTTGCAATTGTGGATGTGCCTTGATTTTCACTCTATACTCGCTGGGGGACCCAACATTCGTAAAAACACGACTAACCGTCACAGAGCGTCCAAGATCAAGGTCAAGAACCACAATAGACGGATAATTAAAATTTCCGATTTTGAATGACTTTGAAGGAGTATACGGTCTGTTGTAGAACATCTCTAGATCAAAACTATCACAACCACGCTGTGATAGGTAGTCCAAGTAATCACAAACATCCAAATCATACACAAGACCTGGGTCCATAGCACGATTAGGTTGAATGTGGCCTGCGCCACAAGCAAATGGAGTTGCCTCTTCCAATTCTGAATAATCTGACTCCCACATAGGCCCTCCAGAGTTATCTTCTGTACTTGCTGCAGAAGGAGAGGTTATTTTTTATAATAAATGGTATAAGAAATTGAATGTCAATGCAATGATCTTATAGCTATAAGTGTACGTGTAAACAAACCCATTTACCTGTGGTCATTAGTGCTGACTTATAGCAGCAGCACTCCAATCAGGATGGATTGATTTAAGCAATCCAGCAATGCCGGCAACATGAGGAGCTGCCATTGAGGTGCCTGACATTTTAATGAAAGGAGTTCCCATATACGCACCAGCACAAGCAGCGATAATGTTTACTCCCGGTGCAGTGATGTCAGGCTGAAACAGAAATAATACATGATCAATTAAGGTTTAAGATAGCCTAAAGCGTGATTTATAATCATGAAAAACAAACGCAACCTTAAGGATTGCTGGGTCAAGACGATTTGGGCCCCTTGAAGAAAATGAAGCAACATAAGGTGCGGGGTTTATGCCCAGTTGTGTTTCCACCCTTGAAATATGAGCCTTGGGCGACCTGCATCATATGTGCATAGTATAAAATTGTTAGGCATGGATAAATCAATTTCAAAAGCATGGAGCATAAGGAAGAAAACTACCTGTTGTGCTTGATGTAATTCAGAATGTAACTAGCATCTTTAGAGTTGACATGTGAAGCAGGAAGCACATGAACATCATCAGGGCATTCAGCAACTTCTAAATCCCCGTCACTAGCCAAAATCAATCCAACCGCGCCTGCACGCGCTGCTTCCACACCCTTCTCATACACCGAAAAATCACCACCTAAAAGGCAAAATAGTATTTTTCCCTTTGCCTTTTTTTCATCAATAGCTCCACTCTCGCATAACATGCTACAAGAATTAATTATATCAAGAGAATACTCACTATCATAGGTAAAAAAGAATTAAGAGGATCAACTTAATTTAAGTTCTCTTACGCATTTTCGGCAGATGCATCGCGGGCTTTGACATCAACACCCCTGACCAACGGGTAGAATTTCCCAGGTGTTAAGTCAGACTTATGAAAGCTTGTTCCCTAACAATAAAAGAACAAGATCAAGCTTAGGTCTTAATGATATAGACTATTATATACAAGAATGTAAAGGTAAGGGATGATAGACAGATTAAAATACCTTAAGGACTTTCTTGTTGCCAAGGGTAATATAGCTAAAAAACTCTCTGTCTGTTGTGCTTGCAGCCACCGTGATTACCCACGGTTCCAAGTTGGTGACAGTATTAGGAGAAGGTCCTTTGTTTCCTCCAGACTTCACAACAATAATTCCATTAGCAACCGCCTTGAAGGACCCTAAGCAAGTAGCACTATAAATAAACTCCTCGGGATTCTCATCACCCATTGACATTGAAATAACATCAACGCCATCACTGATGGCCTTTTCATAAGCACTCAAAATGTCTAAATCACAAGAGTCTGGTTGACCATATTTTGATCGCCATCCCACCTTATAAGAGGCCACTCGAGCTTTTGGTAATGCACCGCTCGCTGTTCCCTTGCCAAGGCCAAATACACTTGCTCCATGAACAATGTTACCTCCAGCAATGGATAGTGTGTGTGTGCCATGACCATCAAAGTCACGAGCACTTGCAAATGAACCCTTGCCACCAAAAGATTTAAACGATTGGTAGAAGTATCTTGCGCCAATTAGCTTTCTATACAAAAATAGTGAGTGTAAATAGGAGCAACAAATATCAATTCAAATAAAAAAAACAGTTAAAAAGATGAAGAATTTTTTAATCATGCAACTAATGCAAATCACAATCTTAATAAGCTCAATTTTAACTTCTACTGAAGCTATTTAAACTTGTTGGGTACAACTTTCTATCTCCAAACATATATTGAAATACGTACAAATTTGCTTTCAATAGCCATAACAATTTTTTTTTGAAAGCAAACAACATAATTTTATTGAGGTACTTCAAAAAGATAGACAATTACAAAATTCATCCCGCACCGACATCATGCCCCGGGCTATGGCCAACAAGAACTTTGAGTAAGGGCCTTATTAAAACATTTACTAGGAAAAACCCTATAAAAGGAAAAAGAGTACCCTAAATTCAAAGAAGCCAAAGCCCAACTATGAAAAGAATCCCAACAACCTAACAAGATTTAGCAGATACAAAAAATACATGATTCTTTCCTAAAACCACAACAGCCCTCACAACATGGAGATAAAAAGCACTCTGCAACAAACGCATGATGGCTGCATAATTCTTTTACAACAAGAGTTAAATAAATATAATTAATATTAATAAGGACTGAATGTTTTTACTAAAATATAACCAACTTTAAATTGGAGTTGTTATGAGGACTTTGAAAGAGAAAGAATAACCTATTGCAGTGAAAATTGTCTGAATTGTTTTTGTCTGTCTGACATATTCCTTTCCACTTGGTTGGGATTGGTCCCATCCCTTCATCACTAAAACTCTTGGATTCAGGCCAAACACCTATCAATCAATATTCATAAACCATAATTTAGAAATCATTTTATTTATATATTGATAAAAGAATATATTATCAACGATTGTAAAGATAATGATCGATCATTCATTACCTGAGTCTATACTTCCAATTATTATATCTTCACCAAATGATTTCTGCCATAATGAGGCCTTTGGAACTTCACCGGTTTTTCCCGCTAACCCAAGGAAAAACCATGAGTGAGTTGTGTGCATTGTATGTTTTTTGCTCAAGATTACAGATATTACATTCGGATGCTCTGCATGAACCAAATACAAAGCAATGGTTAGAAAATTAAGTAAGTCCAAAATGGGCAGATATACGTAGGATAAATGCATGAAGCTCAACTACTTACTTGCAATATTCGATGCTACATTTTCATCAAATACTGCAGCAAAGCCATTAAAAAATTTATCATCATAAGAGTACAATATTGCTTCTTTGGCCTTCTCTGTGCTGCATGTACATAAGAAAATTTAACTAATCAGTTCATATTGGTTTTTCCACCACAAAATTTTATGGACTTTGTGGTTAAATTCTTCTATACCTTCCCATGTAAGGTCCAAGGAAATCATAGTGAGAGTTGGTTACTGATTCAACATCAGCAATTTGGCCAGATGAATGTGATCCCAAGCATACAAGGTAGGACTAACAAAGTAAAGACAAAAAAATGAATATTAGACCGCAATTCAAATGTCCAAAATATGAAGAATTTAACCGACACCATATATCATGAGTAACAATCATAATATCTTAAGAAATGAAACTTATAACCAATTTTGATGTTAGATATCAGATACTATAGTGGCTAGTAATAGATGAAGTTTGAGACAGTACATAGGGGGAAACTATCAGGTGAATAAAAAGATTGTAAAATCAAGCTCTAAAATCAGCATATGAAACAAATAAAAAGTTGATTTGACCTGCTTAGCCATGTAATCCAAGTGGCGAGCCTTGCCATGGCGAGTAGGCCAGGTGAGATCGCCAATATAAGGTTCCCGACGATGCTCCCATAACCTCAGTCGCTGCAAGAAACTCATCACATCATATTGCTTCTTCAGAGACTGTTTCTTCAGCCATAGCTCCGGAACAGACTTGTAAATGCCTGTTTGCCACATTATAAATCAACACAATTAATTTTAACATGTTTCATCATTCTGTGTCTTCTTCACTAGCGTGTAATTTTAGCAAAATAGCCAAATGCTACCAATCCAGTATAATGAACAAACATAATGAGTATATCAAAAACCAATAATGAAAATTTAATAAAAACACATGGACTAATTTAGAACCAAAAACAAAAAATGTGAATTCAACATTAAGTTTCCTACTTTGCCAGTTGCTTTTTTACTATGTTCATTCTTTTTAATAAGGGGAATGCTAGTGCTATAGTGCAAGAAACCAAAACACTCACACTTCCTAAAAAACCTCTACAATGGACCAAACCAAACTAAGTTCCATCTTAGAAGAACCCTAACATTTATTGTGATCTAAAAATCCCTCACAAGACAATGGACAGTACTGCAAAATGCTGAATTAGAACATAAAAGTCAATGCATTTACCAACAAAAAACCTTATATCAAAGGTAAGCAACTAAATAGGGAGATAAGGGCAGAGAAGAAATACCCATTATAGAGGGAAAAGTAGTCAAAGAAAAATCTCTCGCTGCCAAGACCAGGCCAGTACCTCACTCTTTGCCTTCACTGCAATGATATATCACCGTGAGCATGAATGAAAAATACAAGAAATTGACAGGGTGTGATGTTAGCTACTTCACTCTACCAATGAAAAATTGAGCATATATATACCTGAATAAAACCAGAACTTGACCAAGTGTACCCTCTAGCTAATCCCTCTTCTGAAGTTCCCGCACAAAGCTTCTCATCCAAAAACTTGGCAATGAAGGTCACTTCTACCATGCAGAAAAAATAGGATAACACAGTCAGTTGATTTCAAATCACATGCATAATAAATCTCTCATTAAGTATAAAAAAAAGTGTTGCAAAACCAAAACTAGCATCTTAATTAATTAGCTATTTACCTAGACCTCTCTCTCTCTGTGTTGGACATTTGCCCCCATGTCACTTTGGGATGTCTCTCATACTATACTACGTAGTTATAATAAAAAATATTTGACTGCCCCACAAAAATTTCAAATGCCCCCACAACTCTAGCTTTACCTCCAATGCCACTAAAAAGATCAACTTTTAGTCTCATGGTCTAATTTTATGATTGCGATTTTACATTCCAATTTCAACCAGTGATGTATCATACCCATTTCTCTTTCTTTTGTCAATTCCAAAGATAGAAAGTAGCTAACTGAGCGAGGTTGATATATAGATATATAGATGGTGGATGTCTATTAGGGTGTGTATAAAATGGATATATTATAAAAATATTAGTTAACAAGGTTACATGCCATGACTTTGAGCCTGTGATTTATGCCAGGGACAGTATCTATTGCCATTCACCATGGCTAATTTTTTAAAATAAATTAGTTGTAGCATACCAAAATTTAAAATTATATGAGTTCATTAAAAAAATTATTAAGAGTTATTTTATTCCTTATTCCATTAACTTAACATTTTATTCCTTATTCCATTAAAAAGAAAAAGGAGATAAGATACAGGGAAATAACAACCCAAAGAAGTTTGATCAAAATCCTATGACTTAAAATAGACTAATATATAATTAACGCACAGATTATTTTATTTTAGTCAAACACACAAATTTTATAGGCACATATAATATATTCACAGACATTAATACAAACTATAAGCCAAGCCCAATAACTAAACCTACCTAATTTGTTTCACATACACATGTTTAGTGAAAAAGAAAATGGTAGTGCTGCTTGGTTTAATAAAATGTTAACAGAGAAAAGAAAAGAGAAGCACCGCTTTAATTTGCAGAAACAAGGAGACGTCAAGTGAAGAGGAAGGGGACGATGGCAACTTCAGGTGTTGAATGAAGACTGAAGAAGGATCGAGATGGTGCGGTTCCGGCAAGTTGAGCAATAAATAAATCAAATGATAGAAATACCCTCTAATCCTAATTCGTTTATCCTCTTCTTCTAAGCTAGCTCTCTCGCATAATGTGTGAAAAGGTGCTGTGTGTGGGGTAGTTAGCTGTTAGTTGTACCATTTTTTTATTTTTATACAAAATATATTGGGAGGGAAGGATATGTCGGTCTATTTGGAAAGATTGAAAACAAAATGAGTGTATCATGAAAAGTGTATACGTGTTTGTTTCACCCATGAAAATGAAAATAAATGGAAAACCATACAATATTGCAGTGGATGCTAAATATGAAGAGTAGAAAGTGGAAAACAACATTAGGAATCACAACTAAATATGAAGTAGGAGTGCACATGTGCTCAATCAACACAGTGAAATCATCCGATAAGTGACGGTAAGTTGGGGGGTAATATATATATATATATATATATATATATATATATATATATATATATAACATATTTGTAACTTGTTCAATTTTTAGTTGTTTTCTATATTGTGTTTTGATTTATTTACAAATAATTTTCTGTTCCATTTCATTTCTTCTCAATTTCTTTTCCTACATCTTTTCTTTTCTTATCACATTATTTATCATATCTTACATTTCTCCCTTGTCTCTTCTCATCGCTCACTTAGTCTAATGAATGTTTATCTCCTTTTGAAGTTAATTTAATAACTTATAGTCATTAACAAGGTTAGGAACTCTGTGCCTAAAAAAGCAAGAGTTAGGAACTGAAAAGTACAGTAAAACATTTGATCAGGACATGTAATTTGAGGGAAAATATCTCACCAATTAATTGGTATTATCAAATATCTGGTATGCATGCATTTAGAAACATATACAAATTTTAGAAGGAATAAGAAGGGGTTAATACTGGATGAGAAAAAGGGAAGAGTGCTGAAGTGATGGACATGGTGTTGTATTGTTAGAGAAGAATACTATCAAATGGAAATAAGAATGAGTGATACAATGGATCGGATATACTATCAAATGGAAATTAAAGAAAACAAAAGAGTATATTACCTAGTGGAAATGATAGTGGGGGCATTTTATGTAGTCTGGGGGCAATATTACACTAGTATCCTAATATTCTGTCATACTATTAGCCTATTTTTTGGAATTCAGGTGGGGTCATTTGCCCCCATCACCCTTAACCTGCATCCAACCCAATCCGATCCAATGATAAAAATGCGGGTTGGAGTGAGCAAACGGCTCCATCAGATGAATTTTACTATGATCCAATCATCTTCGGATCGGATACCGGATTCCATAATAATTCATCCAACTCAACCCGAAATCCAATCATATAATAATAAGCTTTCCGTTTCATATCAAAAACATGACAAACACTGAACAGAACATGCATGTTCCGTTCCCTTCACACCTGTCTACCAAACACTACCTAAGCCTTACTCGTTGATTTC
>NC_080046.1:62759426-62802754 GCF_012489685.1 Lotus japonicus | reverse complement strand
TTCCTCTGCCACAGCTTTCCTCCATTTAGGAAAATTAACAGCTTGATGATAGTATTGGGGTTCATAGATTCCAAAAAACTTGATTGACAAAGGAAAGATATGAGGATGACAATTTGTCGTATGTGACATGAATCTGAATTGGATAAGCCACTATCAAGGAATAATCCTTAAGATGATTTGGTAACCTTGTTACACGAGATGATTTTCTCAAAGGCTGTTGATGGTGGTGTGAAGGACCAGAAGCAGACTGTGGTGTAGGGGTGGGATCTGGTTCATATTGATTTGATGGTAAAGAAGGAGTGTGGGGTTCCCTGGCTTCTACTTCAGCATCAATATCAGTAGGAATAGTCAGTACGACTTCTGGAAACAAAGACGAGATGCAAGGAGAACTAGGAAATGCTGCAAAGGGGAAAATATCCTACTGGAACTAACATCTCTGGAGATAGTGAACTTTCTTGTTTGCAAACTGTACACCTTGTTGCCTTTGTAACCAAAGGGATAGCTACAGGATAAAAGACAATCTATTCGAGGTGCTTCTATAATGCTTGCAGAATTGGCAATGAAGGTTGTTTTTACTGAGGGTGTCCTGAATATAGTTCATGGAACTCATGTATACTATTTTATAATTAAACTTTTTTTCTTCACTAGTGTTAGTGATACTTTTCAAAGGAAAGGAACTCAAATGTTCATTTGCCATTTGATAATTTTATAACGTATACAAGTTTTAAATCAGGGCTTTGCATATAACTGGTGACATTGTGATGATCAATGCCCGATTGTTATACTAAGTATTCTTGTTTATTGATGTTCTTAATTATCCAATTGATGGCAGGATAATGTTAATGCAGTCTCTCTCAGCAGCACCTATCAGTCTCATACAGTGGTGCAGACTTCACGGACATAGCCGCCTACCTTGCAAGAATGCAAATCAGCAGCATATGAAAAGTGTGCCTCGTGGTACTTCAGCAAGCAACTTAAACAATAAAAAGGAGAATATAAATTCAAAATAAGGAGAATAAAAGCAACTCAAAAAAGGAAGGAAGCTAAATAACTGACATCTCATAAAATAACATGCTATCCAATTACTTGGAAATACCATGAAGAAAACAGATAGCTTCAATTTCAAACATGACCGACCACCATATCATTGCCAAGAAGAACATTGTTTGGCTTTATATCACAACGAAAATTTCGATGCATCACCTGAACACTACCATTAGACATGTACTCAAAGATTAGGGTCTTGGCATTTCTTTTTTGAAGATTTAACATTTTAACTACAACAATTGATCCACCACCTGCAAGTGTTCCTTTGTAAACAGAACCAAAATACAGCAGACAGTAAAATTTGTTCTGATTTGGTACACTTCATGAGTGCAGAAGGAATTTCTGTTTTTCTAGATAATTTCTCTACGGTCATACAGTCACAGAACATGAATTTGAAATTAAATGCCTGAAACAGTAAAGCTTAAGTACTAGAACAGAATTGCCAAATGGCTTAAGTAATCATATTAATTATTACAATACGATGGAATTCACAAGGAAGCTACTTGGGGTATCTAACCGTGATAGGAGTGTTCACATCGTGCTCCCCGTCACTCCAAAGTATCCTTCCAAAGACATATTCAGTCTTTGTCTTTGCCTTCGCCTTCGCCTTCGTCTTCGTCTTAGGCTTCCAGGTAAATGTTACCTTAAACTCCTTTTTTTGACCTTTTTTCTTGAAGGTCAAAATGTGAGGCTTAACTACAACTTGCAATTGT
Source organism: Lotus japonicus (assembly GCF_012489685.1). Taxonomy (NCBI): domain Eukaryota; kingdom Viridiplantae; phylum Streptophyta; class Magnoliopsida; order Fabales; family Fabaceae; genus Lotus; species Lotus japonicus. The sequence goes on along the minus strand of NC_080046.1, from coordinate 62,800,994 downwards.
GGATGTGCCTTGATTTTCACTCTATACTCGCTGGGGGACCCAACATTCGTAAAAACACGACTAACCGTCACAGAGCGTCCAAGATCAAGGTCAAGAACCACAATAGACGGATAATTAAAATTTCCGATTTTGAATGACTTTGAAGGAGTATACGGTCTGTTGTAGAACATCTCTAGATCAAAACTATCACAACCACGCTGTGATAGGTAGTCCAAGTAATCACAAACATCCAAATCATACACAAGACCTGGGTCCATAGCACGATTAGGTTGAATGTGGCCTGCGCCACAAGCAAATGGAGTTGCCTCTTCCAATTCTGAATAATCTGACTCCCACATAGGCCCTCCAGAGTTATCTTCTGTACTTGCTGCAGAAGGAGAGGTTATTTTTTATAATAAATGGTATAAGAAATTGAATGTCAATGCAATGATCTTATAGCTATAAGTGTACGTGTAAACAAACCCATTTACCTGTGGTCATTAGTGCTGACTTGATAGCAGCAGCACTCCAATCAGGATGGATTGATTTAAGCAATCCAGCAATGCCGGCAACATGAGGAGCTGCCATTGAGGTGCCTGACATTTTAATGAAAGGAGTTCCCATATACGCACCAGCACAAGCAGCGATAATGTTTACTCCCGGTGCAGTGATGTCAGGCTGAAACAGAAATAATACATGATCAATTAAGGTTTAAGATAGCCTAAAGCGTGATTTATAATCATGAAAAACAAACGCAACCTTAAGGATTGCTGGGTCAAGACGATTTGGGCCCCTTGAAGAAAATGAAGCAACATAAGGTGCGGGGTTTATGCCCAGTTGTGTTTCCACCCTTGAAATATGAGCCTTGGGCGACCTGCATCATATGTGCATAGTATAAAATTGTTAGGCATGGATAAATCAATTTCAAAAGCATGGAGCATAAGGAAGAAAACTACCTGTTGTGCTTGATGTAATTCAGAATGTAACTAGCATCTTTAGAGTTGACATGTGAAGCAGGAAGCACATGAACATCATCAGGGCATTCAGCAACTTCTAAATCCCCGTCACTAGCCAAAATCAATCCAACCGCGCCTGCACGCGCTGCTTCCACACCCTTCTCATACACCGAAAAATCACCACCTAAAAGGCAAAATAGTATTTTTCCCTTTGCCTTTTTTTCATCAATAGCTCCACTCTCGCATAACATGCTACAAGAATTAATTATATCAAGAGAATACTCACTATCATAGGTAAAAAAGAATTAAGAGGATCAACTTAATTTAAGTTCTCTTACGCATTTTCGGCAGATGCATCGCGGGCTTTGACATCAACACCCCTGACCAACGGGTAGAATTTCCCAGGTGTTAAGTCAGACTTATGAAAGCTTGTTCCCTAACAATAAAAGAACAAGATCAAGCTTAGGTCTTAATGATATAGACTATTATATACAAGAATGTAAAGGTAAGGGATGATAGACAGATTAAAATACCTTAAGGACTTTCTTGTTGCCAAGGGTAATATAGCTAAAAAACTCTCTGTCTGTTGTGCTTGCAGCCACCGTGATTACCCACGGTTCCAAGTTGGTGACAGTATTAGGAGAAGGTCCTTTGTTTCCTCCAGACTTCACAACAATAATTCCATTAGCAACCGCCTTGAAGGACCCTAAGCAAGTAGCACTATAAATAAACTCCTCGGGATTCTCATCACCCATTGACATTGAAATAACATCAACGCCATCACTGATGGCCTTTTCATAAGCACTCAAAATGTCTAAATCACAAGAGTCTGGTTGACCATATTTTGATCGCCATCCCACCTTATAAGAGGCCACTCGAGCTTTTGGTAATGCACCGCTCGCTGTTCCCTTGCCAAGGCCAAATACACTTGCTCCATGAACAATGTTACCTCCAGCAATGGATAGTGTGTGTGTGCCATGACCATCAAAGTCACGAGCACTTGCAAATGAACCCTTGCCACCAAAAGATTTAAACGATTGGTAGAAGTATCTTGCGCCAATTAGCTTTCTATACAAAAATAGTGAGTGTAAATAGGAGCAACAAATATCAATTCAAATAAAAAAAACAGTTAAAAAGATGAAGAATTTTTTAATCATGCAACTAATGCAAATCACAATCTTAATAAGCTCAATTTTAACTTCTACTGAAGCTATTTAAACTTGTTGGGTACAACTTTCTATCTCCAAACATATATTGAAATACGTACAAATTTGCTTTCAATAGCCATAACAATTTTTTTTTGAAAGCAAACAACATAATTTTATTGAGGTACTTCAAAAAGATAGACAATTACAAAATTCATCCCGCACCGACATCATGCCCCGGGCTATGGCCAACAAGAACTTTGAGTAAGGGCCTTATTAAAACATTTACTAGGAAAAACCCTATAAAAGGAAAAAGAGTACCCTAAATTCAAAGAAGCCAAAGCCCAACTATGAAAAGAATCCCAACAACCTAACAAGATTTAGCAGATACAAAAAATACATGATTCTTTCCTAAAACCACAACAGCCCTCACAACATGGAGATAAAAAGCACTCTGCAACAAACGCATGATGGCTGCATAATTCTTTTACAACAAGAGTTAAATAAATATAATTAATATTAATAAGGACTGAATGTTTTTACTAAAATATAACCAACTTTAAATTGGAGTTGTTATGAGGACTTTGAAAGAGAAAGAATAACCTATTGCAGTGAAAATTGTCTGAATTGTTTTTGTCTGTCTGACATATTCCTTTCCACTTGGTTGGGATTGGTCCCATCCCTTCATCACTAAAACTCTTGGATTCAGGCCAAACACCTATCAATCAATATTCATAAACCATAATTTAGAAATCATTTTATTTATATATTGATAAAAGAATATATTATCAACGATTGTAAAGATAATGATCGATCATTCATTACCTGAGTCTATACTTCCAATTATTATATCTTCACCAAATGATTTCTGCCATAATGAGGCCTTTGGAACTTCACCGGTTTTTCCCGCTAACCCAAGGAAAAACCATGAGTGAGTTGTGTGCATTGTATGTTTTTTGCTCAAGATTACAGATATTACATTCGGATGCTCTGCATGAACCAAATACAAAGCAATGGTTAGAAAATTAAGTAAGTCCAAAATGGGCAGATATACGTAGGATAAATGCATGAAGCTCAACTACTTACTTGCAATATTCGATGCTACATTTTCATCAAATACTGCAGCAAAGCCATTAAAAAATTTATCATCATAAGAGTACAATATTGCTTCTTTGGCCTTCTCTGTGCTGCATGTACATAAGAAAATTTAACTAATCAGTTCATATTGGTTTTTCCACCACAAAATTTTATGGACTTTGTGGTTAAATTCTTCTATACCTTCCCATGTAAGGTCCAAGGAAATCATAGTGAGAGTTGGTTACTGATTCAACATCAGCAATTTGGCCAGATGAATGTGATCCCAAGCATACAAGGTAGGACTAACAAAGTAAAGACAAAAAAATGAATATTAGACCGCAATTCAAATGTCCAAAATATGAAGAATTTAACCGACACCATATATCATGAGTAACAATCATAATATCTTAAGAAATGAAACTTATAACCAATTTTGATGTTAGATATCAGATACTATAGTGGCTAGTAATAGATGAAGTTTGAGACAGTACATAGGGGGAAACTATCAGGTGAATAAAAAGATTGTAAAATCAAGCTCTAAAATCAGCATATGAAACAAATAAAAAGTTGATTTGACCTGCTTAGCCATGTAATCCAAGTGGCGAGCCTTGCCATGGCGAGTAGGCCAGGTGAGATCGCCAATATAAGGTTCCCGACGATGCTCCCATAACCTCAGTCGCTGCAAGAAACTCATCACATCATATTGCTTCTTCAGAGACTGTTTCTTCAGCCATAGCTCCGGAACAGACTTGTAAATGCCTGTTTGCCACATTATAAATCAACACAATTAATTTTAACATGTTTCATCATTCTGTGTCTTCTTCACTAGCGTGTAATTTTAGCAAAATAGCCAAATGCTACCAATCCAGTATAATGAACAAACATAATGAGTATATCAAAAACCAATAATGAAAATTTAATAAAAACACATGGACTAATTTAGAACCAAAAACAAAAAATGTGAATTCAACATTAAGTTTCCTACTTTGCCAGTTGCTTTTTTACTATGTTCATTCTTTTTAATAAGGGGAATGCTAGTGCTATAGTGCAAGAAACCAAAACACTCACACTTCCTAAAAAACCTCTACAATGGACCAAACCAAACTAAGTTCCATCTTAGAAGAACCCTAACATTTATTGTGATCTAAAAATCCCTCACAAGACAATGGACAGTACTGCAAAATGCTGAATTAGAACATAAAAGTCAATGCATTTACCAACAAAAAACCTTATATCAAAGGTAAGCAACTAAATAGGGAGATAAGGGCAGAGAAGAAATACCCATTATAGAGGGAAAAGTAGTCAAAGAAAAATCTCTCGCTGCCAAGACCAGGCCAGTACCTCACTCTTTGCCTTCACTGCAATGATATATCACCGTGAGCATGAATGAAAAATACAAGAAATTGACAGGGTGTGATGTTAGCTACTTCACTCTACCAATGAAAAATTGAGCATATATATACCTGAATAAAACCAGAACTTGACCAAGTGTACCCTCTAGCTAATCCCTCTTCTGAAGTTCCCGCACAAAGCTTCTCATCCAAAAACTTGGCAATGAAGGTCACTTCTACCATGCAGAAAAAATAGGATAACACAGTCAGTTGATTTCAAATCACATGCATAATAAATCTCTCATTAAGTATAAAAAAAAGTGTTGCAAAACCAAAACTAGCATCTTAATTAATTAGCTATTTACCTAGACCTCTCTCTCTCTGTGTTGGACATTTGCCCCCATGTCACTTTGGGATGTCTCTCATACTATACTACGTAGTTATAATAAAAAATATTTGACTGCCCCACAAAAATTTCAAATGCCCCCACAACTCTAGCTTTACCTCCAATGCCACTAAAAAGATCAACTTTTAGTCTCATGGTCTAATTTTATGATTGCGATTTTACATTCCAATTTCAACCAGTGATGTATCATACCCATTTCTCTTTCTTTTGTCAATTCCAAAGATAGAAAGTAGCTAACTGAGCGAGGTTGATATATAGATATATAGATGGTGGATGTCTATTAGGGTGTGTATAAAATGGATATATTATAAAAATATTAGTTAACAAGGTTACATGCCATGACTTTGAGCCTGTGATTTATGCCAGGGACAGTATCTATTGCCATTCACCATGGCTAATTTTTTAAAATAAATTAGTTGTAGCATACCAAAATTTAAAATTATATGAGTTCATTAAAAAAATTATTAAGAGTTATTTTATTCCTTATTCCATTAACTTAACATTTTATTCCTTATTCCATTAAAAAGAAAAAGGAGATAAGATACAGGGAAATAACAACCCAAAGAAGTTTGATCAAAATCCTATGACTTAAAATAGACTAATATATAATTAACGCACAGATTATTTTATTTTAGTCAAACACACAAATTTTATAGGCACATATAATATATTCACAGACATTAATACAAACTATAAGCCAAGCCCAATAACTAAACCTACCTAATTTGTTTCACATACACATGTTTAGTGAAAAAGAAAATGGTAGTGCTGCTTGGTTTAATAAAATGTTAACAGAGAAAAGAAAAGAGAAGCACCGCTTTAATTTGCAGAAACAAGGAGACGTCAAGTGAAGAGGAAGGGGACGATGGCAACTTCAGGTGTTGAATGAAGACTGAAGAAGGATCGAGATGGTGCGGTTCCGGCAAGTTGAGCAATAAATAAATCAAATGATAGAAATACCCTCTAATCCTAATTCGTTTATCCTCTTCTTCTAAGCTAGCTCTCTCGCATAATGTGTGAAAAGGTGCTGTGTGTGGGGTAGTTAGCTGTTAGTTGTACCATTTTTTTTATTTTTATACAAAATATATTGGGAGGGAAGGATATGTCGGTCTATTTGGAAAGATTGAAAACAAAATGAGTGTATCATGAAAAGTGTATACGTGTTTGTTTCACCCATGAAAATGAAAATAAATGGAAAACCATACAATATTGCAGTGGATGCTAAATATGAAGAGTAGAAAGTGGAAAACAACATTAGGAATCACAACTAAATATGAAGTAGGAGTGCACATGGTGCTCAATCAACACAGTGAAATCATCCGATAAGTGACGGTAAGTTGGGGGGTAATATATATATATATATATATATATATATATATATATATATATAACATATTTGTAACTTGTTCAATTTTTAGTTGTTTTCTATATTGTGTTTTGATTTATTTACAAATAATTTTCTGTTCCATTTCATTTCTTCTCAATTTCTTTTCCTACATCTTTTCTTTTCTTATCACATTATTTATCATATCTTACATTTCTCCCTTGTCTCTTCTCATCGCTCACTTAGTCTAATGAATGTTTATCTCCTTTTGAAGTTAATTTAATAACTTATAGTCATTAACAAGGTTAGGAACTCTGTGCCTAAAAAAAGCAAGAGTTAGGAACTGAAAAGTACAGTAAAACATTTGATCAGGACATGTAATTTGAGGGAAAATATCTCACCAATTAATTGGTATTATCAAATATCTGGTATGCATGCATTTAGAAACATATACAAATTTTAGAAGGAATAAGAAGGGGTTAATACTGGATGAGAAAAAGGGAAGAGTGCTGAAGTGATGGACATGGTGTTGTATTGTTAGAGAAGAATACTATCAAATGGAAATAAGAATGAGTGATACAATGGATCGGATATACTATCAAATGGAAATTAAAGAAAACAAAAGAGTATATTACCTAGTGGAAATGATAGTGGGGGCATTTTATGTAGTCTGGGGGCAATATTACACTAGTATCCTAATATTCTGTCATACTATTAGCCTATTTTTTGGAATTCAGGTGGGGTCATTTGCCCCCATCACCCTTAACCTGCATCCAACCCAATCCGATCCAATGATAAAAATGCGGGTTGGAGTGAGCAAACGGCTCCATCAGATGAATTTTACTATGATCCAATCATCTTCGGATCGGATACCGGATTCCATAATAATTCATCCAACTCAACCCGAAATCCAATCATATAATAATAAGCTTTCCGTTTCATATCAAAAACATGACAAACACTGAACAGAACATGCATGTTCCGTTCCCTTCACACCTGTCTACCAAACACTACCTAAGCCTTACTCGTTGATTTCGACATTCTCATGTAACTGTATTGTTTTGTTCAACTACCGTAAGAGCGTCTATTACAAGATTGGGAAACACATTTATAAGAATATGAAAGTTGAAAATGCATATTTTCACGTTTATTATAAGGTTGTAAATTTGATACCGGATATAAAACATTCCACAAATCAAATAACTTTCATAATTCCCTTCATTTGACACTACTCCCAAGTTCCATCATGTTTTTTCTTTTCTTTTCATTTTTTCAATTTTAAATCAAATGAATTTTACAAATATTATTCGGGAATACTAAATACTAAACAAACGCCCCTTAGGATGATGACATTCTCAACAATCATATTTTGAGGAATATTATTCTTGATAATGTGTTTCTCACCCTTTAACAAACGCCCCTTAGTGGGCGTTTAAGGGGCGTTTGTTTCAAGGTTTGAGATCACATTCTCGGGAATGTTAATCCTAGAAATATGATTACCGGGTATATTATTCCTGGGTAAATTTTATAAATGTGTTTGGTAAGTATTTTGTATTCCCGGGAACATTTTAAAATTTTCTTAATTTAAAAATTAAAAAAACTTAAAAATAGAGGTAAAAATGATAAATTGTGGGAGAAGTGGGAAGTTACATTCATCTTTCCCATGGGAATGTAAGACTTCCAACCTTTTTCATGGGAATCAATATGAAGGAAATCATGGGAATTGTGGAAGTTATTTTATCCCGGGAATGATTGATACCCAGGAATCATAATTTCCAATCTTGTAACAAACGCAGGAATGTTCATTCCCAACGTTCATATTTCCGGGAATCTCTTTCCAAATCTTGAAACAAACGCCTCCTTAGGATTCTAAACATACACGAGCACTTGCTTGCATAGATTGCGGTCAGTTGACTGCGGTTGAGAAATTATTTACTAATACACTACAAAAAAAACGTTATTTAGTGAGGTTTTTTTTTTTTTTTGCATTTAGCGGGGGTTGAAAACCCCGAAGTTACACTCCCCACAAATTATTAGCGGCGTTTTTCAACAAACCCTGGTACCTGCATATGGATTTAGCGGTGGTTTTTAGCGGGGGTTCTAAACCTCCCTTATCCGCAAGCTTTTTTTAATGGGAGTTTTCAACCCCCTTAAATGTAAGAGATTATTTACAGCTTTAAACCTCCCTTGGCTACTAGAGTTTATTCTAGGGAAATTTTTAACCTCATTTAATTGTTGAGTTTACTTATTAACCATTTAAAGAGGCTTTCTAAACATCCTAACTATCCTAACTAGTCTTCATTTTTTCAGAAGTAAAAATGAGTAAACAAAAAAGTCTGGTATATTGGTGAAACAATAGTGATACAGGACCATACAGGCAAATACAAGCATAATAAATTGCAAAGGAAATTCAGTAGAGGAAAATAACTCCAAATAGGACAAAATGGTGAAGTAAACCTGTATATAACATTGATGATAAATAATAATAAAGTTCAAGATTCCTGCCAATGCCTCAGTTTCTACATTCTTATCTGTATCATCTGATGATTACATAGAATATTGCAAAAGTGATAGATCATAGTAAAGTAGCAAGAATATTTTTGAATGACATTGATTTATTGATTTACATCTTAAGTGAACCAAGTATAGAAATGTTTTCCCTATCCTCTAGAAGTGTTGTGCTTCAGTAGATGAAGAACTCAATCAGAAGTACAACTATCAGCAATATATCTAGGTTTTCATGAATACATAGTTAATCTCAGCAGTATAGAGTAACACTTAAGAGCTAAGACCTTATCTAAAAAATTGAGGAGTCCAGAAGAATAATCTGTACTTAATTGCCTAAAGTTAATCTCCTGAATATTTGCATACCTTAGACATTGTACCAAACTGTCAGCGGCCTCAGTCTCTTGCATAGCCTCAGTTGCTGCTATCTGCGCCGCATCTCTGAGCCTCATAACTTCCTGTCACAAAGGTGAACATAGAATAAGAATGAAACGCTACAGTTACAAAATATATCATCTGAACAGAATGATTCAGTAAGCCATATATAATTTTCTGAACAATGCATCCATTGGTTGAAGGGCCTGTACGGGAACAAGAACACATAATGACATAATGTTCATCAAAGTGTGATCCAATCATATGATCCAAAACTATTATACTTGCAGCATACTTATTATATTTGTATTCATGAATACTTTGACAGCCAAGAACCAAAGAAAATAAGTGTAAAAAGCCAGGGATTTTTCAATGAATATACCCTTCCAATCTTTGAAATTGATGATGGGAGTGAAGCCCATTGAACACTTGCATCTGTCACTTTTCTACTATTAAGAGAAACTTTGACCAAGTTTCCGGGAAGTCCGTGGTTAGCAACTTCTGCTGATTTCTTAATATAAACCAATGAAATAAGACTCAGAACAACTCTTAATGAGAGATAGAGACAATCACTCTGCTAACTCTTAATGAGAGATAGAAACAACTTACATGAGGTTAATGCAAGAAGCACATTTGCACAACTCACATGCAGCCTAAAAGGACAGTTTTAAATGATAGCTGCAGTGCAGTAAAATATACTATTAAATGTGCTGGGGAACTTGAAGCGCATTTCTATCATTTACTTTAAAAATGTAATATAGAAGAAGAAGCTACAAGTTTTACATGGTGAAAATCATGATCTGTAGGATGAATGATTGGTGCTTTTAACATTCAGATGGAAGACCACTATTAAAATTTTAAAAATCTGGGGCCTAATGAAGGTGAAAAAGAATGTGCAATTCATGGTTGAAAAACATAACAAATTCCATGATATGAACATATTCCAATTAGAATAAAATCAAAATAAATTACAGAGAAGACCCAAAACAGCTCAAGATCAAAGCAATTATTGAATTGCATGCAGACAAATACAAAAATTGGCCAAATGTGCTTCTGGTGATGATTATAAACAATTTTACCTTACTTGCTATGATCTTTGTGGCAAATAAATGTTCTTCACATATATGTTTGATCCCTGGAAGTTAAAACATAGCATTCAAGACAACTGAAAACATAATGGCTAGTTAAAAATAGGACAGAATGGCAAACAAGTTACCTTGTACTTCAAGATTTGTTCCTTTCTTTTCTCCTCAAATTGATGGTTCAAGATCCGCTCACGCTCAGCTTTCTTCTGCGCCCTGGCTACATACAGAATCTTCGAACCTGTTTAAGACAAATCAAAACCATGTCATGTCCCATCAAGAAATGTCAACTATGCCTACAGAAAACCAGCACAGTAAAAGGGTGCAAAAAAAAACTACCTAGTTGTGTTCCGTTCATCACTTCCAGGGCCCTTTTAGCATCATCAGGGTTTTCCTAGTTCACAAAGCCATAGCCCTTTGACATCCCATTCTCATCCTTTGAAATAGCCAAGCTAACGATTTTCCCAAAAGAGGAAAACCTTTCCTTCAGAAGTGCTTCTGTAATATCTAGGTCCAAATTCTTCATGTACAAATTAGTATATCTGGCATCAGGGCCAGGCAAAATGCGCTCACTTTTTTTCACAAACCTCCCAACATATCTGTGACAAGAATCAATCAATCATATATATCAAAATTGATCTCAGAAAATAACAGGCATACAGAAATTGAAGACAGCAATCAACTATAGGCTTGAAAATCAAAGAAACAATGAAAATGTTCAACATATTACTAAGAACCAATGCAGAATATTCTCACATACATCTGCTTATCATTGATAGTAGAGCCATTGAGCTTCTCAATGGCAGCATTTGCAGACTCCTCTGTTTCAAATTGAACAAACCCATATCCTTTGCTCTTCCCATCATCAGCCATGACAACTTTGCTGGACAAAATATTCCCATATTTCTTAAAGATTTCTTCCAGTCCAGCACTATCCACTGATTCTGCCAAGTTCTGCAACAATACACACACCACAAACTCAACACAATAAGAATCCTCTTCCAGAAACAACAATGAACCACACTACACTACTGGTTCACCAATATCTCAAATCAAAGCAATGTAGCTAGTTAGCACTATATACCTTAACAAAAACGTTCCCAGTGCAATTCTTCCTAATATCAGGATCACGACGCGACCACAAGACCCTTATCACTTTTCCATTCAACGTTGAATGATTCTTCACCTCAATTGCTTGCATCGCTACTTGGCCAAAACCAAACAGAACAAAGCAGATTACGGTAAATCACACACAAAATCGCCGAAGTAAAGAGACGCCGGAGTGGCAGCGACCGATGGAGGAACCGCCATTGATTGAATCGCGCAAGATTGGAGAATGAAGAGAAGGAAAATTTGGGAGAGAAAAAAAGAGTGTGTGAAATGAGAAAAAGTGCGAGCGAGTGAGAGTTAATTAAGAAAGTTTTGCGGGGTTATTAAAACCCCCTTAACTATTAAAAATTAACGACATTTGCGGGGGTTTTGGTTATCGAAACCCCCGCTAAAAACCCCCCACTAAATAACGTTTTTTTTGTAGTGATAAGATACTCGTGCAGTTGCTCTAGTGATGTTAATTGTTAACGACTCAATTGATTTTTTACCTTTAGTGATGGTAGCGTTGACAATTAGCGGTTCAACTATTTTTTTTTTACTTTTTCTACTAGTATTGGTAGAAAAAACTGAATGGGATAAGAAGATGTTCAAAATGAAGTAGACAAGAAACTGAATAATCACTAAAAAAATCATGTAAATTAATGGCGGTTTTGGTTTATGTCGTAATTGTATCCAACATTAACTATAAAATGGCGGTTTAGGGTTAATCTCGTGGCAACCGATATAATTCAACCGTCGGAATTTATAGTATAAACATTGATTTCAACCTCCATAATGTGTTGAAGACAAGTTAGACACCACTTTCAAGAGGTTTAAGACCTCAAGATATTGGTAGATTGTGACGGCAACTGCCGGAAAAAAATAAATACAGTAAATTATATAATATACGAGAAGGTCATTAAGAGATGTTGCTCCAACCGCACAACTCCTTTGGCCTAGGTTAACATCATCTAAATCTAAATCTAAATACAATATAAAAGAGATCTTATAAGAAGGCAGCTTTTGACACTTGGCAAGCAATGAAAAAGGTTTCAGCAATTTTTCCATGATTAAAAAAAATCAAAAAGAAAATCTTATTACCACTTTTGGAAACTTGGGAGTGACACATTTGCTAATTGTTTTTTTTTATCTAAGAGTAACCATGTAATAGCACCCACAATTTATTTTATTTTCAAAATATTTTTAACCAACATTCATTATTAATTCATATTAATTATCCACTACCTACTTCTATGCCAATCATTATTTAACGACTTAAACCATTTTAAAAATATGTTCACAATATTTAATGTCACCACTAACCTAGTCAATTCACGTTCAAAAAAATCTACTCAATTCAATGTACCTTGCAGATTGAAACAAGAGGGTTATCTCAAATTTTAAATAAACATTTAAAACCCAATTTGAATTAAAAAGAAATTAAGAGAGCACAATTTTTCAAAACCTCATTATACTCTGCCTCTTTTTTAGCCGATTAGATTTTACTTTTATTTTAATGATTTTATACTAAAAATATCAGGAACAAAAAACCTTGACTTTTCCCCTCCGAAGCTATTGTTGGAAACGTAAACCTCTTTATTCTTTTTGAAAAGAAACTTCCAACCATGGAGAAAGCAAATCTCAAGCTTCCATACCCTGCTTGACCCATTAGTTAGCATAAAGCCTGGAGCCTTTCACCGAAACTAGGGATGTCAAAATTACCCACACCCATGAATACCCGCAGATAAAAACCCGTTATGGGTAAAATTACTCGCGCCCACGGCTATCCTCGAATTTATTTAATGGATATTTCTACTATCCATTTATTAATGGGGTGGGTACGAATATATATGTATCCATACACATGGATACCCACCTGATATATAAAATACTAAAATATCTTTATATATATATATATATATATATATATGTATGTTAAGTCTAATATCTAGTGAATTTGTGTTTGAGTTATAATTCTCCTTCAAGTAAACTTATACAACGGTAATTGTGAAAAAAAGTCCTTTAGACCCAAACAAGGGTAGAAAAGAAGTATTTTCTTTCACATTGATTGACTGTAAAGTCCAATCTTAAATTTTACTTTTAATATAATTTTCTTTTGAACAAATATATGTGAATTCATTTATGTTCATGAGTGTCGGGTGCCCATGGATAACCACAGATATTTTAAAATCCGGTTAAAACTCACTTAAGGGATATCTATGTGGGTATGGAGCTAGTGGGTACGAGTATAACTTTTTACATGTAGAGCGAGTGGTGAGTATATACTATCCATGCCCACATGTACTCATTGACATCCCTAACCGAAACGTTTGTCTGTTATACCCTGCCCACACAATGACCATCATCTTCTTCATATCCATGATTGGCTTATATGAATTATGAATTAAAAGTGGCTCCTTTCCAGAAAGAAAAGATGACTTCATTATACCCAAAGTACAAAGGTAGTTGATGATGACGACGAGGTGAAAGACGTGGAGAAAGATGTAGATGATGATGACGGCGGTGAAGATGTAGAAGACGAAGTGCTTCTTGGGGAAGGCAATAATGGATGCTTCTGATGCTAACCTCTCTTTGGTATTTCTCTTATTATCATGTTCACGCATGTTCTCTATTTTTTTACTTTACGGAGATGTTGCATGTTAAATTCTTGACAGGCCTTAGTGATGCCATTTCCCCCCGTTTTAGTGTTACTGTTTAGACCCTTAGTGAGAAAGTGTACTTTCATGTTCAGGCTGTGCTATCAACTGCAACTTTGACTTCAAATATTACTGTACTTTGGAAAAACTTATGCTTTTGTAGAGACTGGCCTCAAATAAAGGACATATTTAAATGTCATCCTCTTGATTCATTTTCTTTTATTGTTTAATGACGGAATTTTAGTTTTTGATTTCTTATCTCAAGCCACTTGCTAAACTTGACCAGGAAATGTGGCTGAAGGATTATGTGCTTGATTTGTATCCAGATACTAAAGCTTGTTCTCCAGCTCTGGTAAGATCAAGTATAGTAGGAAAATCTAAAATTTTCACTTTAGTTCTGACAAAATGTTATTTACATAGGAGATTTTGATAAATTCCATTATCTGTAGTCTTGGTTCTCCATGTCATAATTGATTCTCTTACCTCTCATGTTGTAGGATGATTTGGCTGTTTGAAATAGGACCAAAAGCAAGTGTGAGAGATTAATCAACTTAGGAGCTTAGAGGACGTTGTTGATATTCAGGTTTCCAAATTAGTGTCCATGTTACTCACTTACTCCCTTTTCTTTATTCTGTGAGATCAAAGATGGCAACTAGCTTACTGTCATCCAAGTAGTTGGATTTTTGGAACTTCTGTTTCATTCTTTAACTACCAAGTCTTCTAATATTTTCTCATAGAACTTAATTTCAGTTTTGCTTTCATTACTTACGCTTGAAGGCCCTTACCGTCCAGTCGTCCACCATCCCCCTAACCTCCTAAACATAAAGAAGGAAGCGGATGTAAAATATTTAGATGTTGGTAATTTCATTTTAGAAGTGTTTACATCAATGGAAATAGCTCCATAGTTTTCATCTACTCATAATTCTTTTAGTCGAATTTTTGTTTCTATTATTACTTGATGTAGACCTGTGTTGTGCAGGTTAATCTTCTTGAATTTCTAATGTATTACTCACAAATAATTTTATGCTGGCATTGCATGATATGATGTGACAGTGCTTAATTTGGGCCAACAAAACAGAACAATTATTTGACTAGCTTAATTTAACATGTTTTGTGATAGCTTGAAATGGTGTTGAATTGCAATATGTATGTTTTCCTGTGATGGTCATGCATTGTGTTTATGTTTCCTCAATCAGGTGGTTGAAAAAGGTGTTCTTATGGAATAATGATCATATTGTGAACTTAATCAAACAAAACCGCAAAGTGATATTGTCTATAATCTTCCCTGCATTGGAGAAAAATACTAGAAGTCATTGGAACCAAGCGGTCCATAGTTTGACTCTAAATGTACAGAAGATTTTCCAAGATAGATCTTGATCTGTCTAGGGAGTGCTTGCAGACGTTTGAGGAAGTTGAATCATAGAAAGATGAAGTCATAAAAGGGCGTGAAAACACTTGGAAACGCTTGGAGGAGTTTGCTGTAAAGAAAGTTGCAAGTAGCGAAGCAGTGCTTATTGGTAAAAGCCCCCACACACGTAGCTATGCAGGTTAAAATTGTAGCATGTATGCTGCTCCAATAGCTTTGATTTTTATAAATGAATTTCATAGTATTTTCTTTTGTATGTGATGGGTTTGCACAAGAGGGGAAATTTCTTGAACAATTGAAAGGTTATGATTAGTAGCAGATATTCTCATTTGCAAAGCAACATCCAAAGCTTAAGTTGCATTTGTGCTTTGGTACCCAGAGTTGGCGCTTGGCTCATTTGGGCACTTTTCCTTTTCAATGAATTTGCAATGAACATTTAGTTTAAGACTAGAAATTAGACACGTGACGCCAGCCTGAAGAGGAAACCAAGTAACAAGACTATGGGCTGCAAATCTATGAAAAGAATAAGATGCAAGAAAGTGCAAAGCTGTCTAAAATCTAACATGTTATTTTTCTCTTGCTCATTGACTTTACGTTGTTTGTCCTTCCTTCTATATGACTGAATTCACTTCTAGGAAATATACCCGAATTTGGAAGAACTCATTTATGCATATCTTATAGCACAATGTGATTGTTTTGTGTAAGCTTATGAAAATAGCTTATGATTGTGAAAATACATAATCATTTTAATTTTAAGAGTAGATATTCATAACTCTTTTAATTTGATTGTGAAAATAGGGATTCCACAATGAAGAACATTTATATTTTATATTGAGGAATAAGGATCTTCCTGTTTTGATCAGAAAGAACTTTTAATTATTATTATTGCTGTCATGAATTTATAAAGAAACATCTTTTGCTAATTCAAATGGTGGAGTTATAATAATTAAATATTTTTAGAAGTAAAAATATATAAAATTATAATAAATATGTCGTGCTATTTTTCACGGTATCTATAGGTCATTTTAGATGAAATTTTCTACATAAGTTTTTGTTATTTTCAGACTTTTTAAATGATTTTAAGAGAATGTATATATAGAAGCATTATAATTTAATTGTGAAAATTGGGAAGTCTGAGGGAAGAATATTTTCAGTTATATTTATTTATGTTTAAGTTACATATTAAAAAACTCATACGGGAGGAACATTTTGCTTGAAAATGCTTTCAAGCTGAAACTATTAGAAAATGTTTTGTTATAATTTTAGTATTTTTCTCATACTTTTTAAATAATTTGAGAGTAGATATACATAAGCATTATAATTTGATTGTGAATATAGGGCTCCCATGGGGAATTAGATTAAAATAAACATATTTAGTCTATATTTATTAATTATATAGTAAAAAGCTCATACATGAGGAACATTTTGCATGAAAATGCTTTCAAGTTGTTGGAATAACAAGTCTTTTATACATGAGAGAGAGAGAGAGATAGAGAGAGATGGGGAGGGGATGGGGAGAGGGAGAGGGAGAGGGAGGGGGAGAGCGTGATGGAGAGGGAGCTAGAGGGAGATTGAAAATATATAGTCTAGATTTATTGATGTTTAGATTATATAGTAAAAAACTGATACGATGAGAAACATTTTGCATGAAAATACCTTTAAGTTGAAACTAATAGAAAATGTTTTAATATAGTTTATATATTTTTTCTAGACTTTTTAAATATTTTTAGGAGTAGATATACAAAAGCATTACAATTTTATTATGAATATAGAATCCGATGGGGAAGAACGTTTAGATTAAAATATTATCAATTAAAAATAAGAAAAGAGCAAATTTTATTATAATTTTATGGGTTGAGTGGAAGAGATCCTATATTATGAATTCCTAGTACTATCAGCCCAGTCTTTTGAACCATTTGTAAATCAACTATAAAGAAGTAAACTACCTAGTCTTTTTGCATAGGAGAACTAAATTAAATATTTGATCCAAAGCTAAACTTTAACCATTGCCGAAATTCTTCAATGTGTGGAGATGAGAGCTCTTCCTCTGTTTCAGATCTCACATATGCAAACATGCTTGCAACAAACCTGAAAATTGCAAAAAGAAGATGTTCAACTTGAATGAAACACAACAACTTCATATCTGAAATTACATGTATAGTTTTATACGCTTACCTACATTTGCAATTGCATGTCTCCGCGTAGTCATGCCCACTTTAGTATCATCTGAAAATTCAAGACCAAAAATAAGTTATAAAAAAATAAAAATGGTCTGGATTGAAGTTTTGTTGAAGGGAGCTGAACTTTTCTTACACATTTAAAAACCTCTTCTTTTAATAACAAAAAAAAACCTCTTCTTTTCCTTCTAGTGTGATTAATTTCATCCACACCATATTAAAAAAAATCACAATATGCATTATGACAATATTCAGTTCAATACACTTTGAAAAAATTTATGTGTCTAATTCAATAGACCTAGATAAATAACTCATTCACGTGTATTGAAATCTGAAAGGAGTGCTCTTACCATTTCCTCTACTTTTCCAGCCAATATCCTTCCCTCAAAAGATTGGGTTGCTTGCTTCATCAGCACCTTACACGGCGAAGTTGGTCGTAATAATTAATAAAACCATTTGCAAGGAGATAACCCTTCAATCAGCCACTACTCCTAATTCTTTATCCTGAAAAGAAAAAGACACAAATTTTTTAAACTTCAAATTCTTCAAAAATAATATGTTCACATAAACGTGACACTCTATTTTTCATTTTAAAGCAAAATGAAATATGTTCCATTTAGAATGAACTTGAAAGAAAGTATAACAATGCAGTTTCAGTACTGACAGAAAAAAAAAATAGTTAGAGACAGAATCATGCATGGATGAGTAGTGGAATTGGATACCGAGGAAGCAAAATCATAACACAAATGTCATTTATCATTATTTCACAGTAAAGGAAATAGAATGTTTCTGATGCTATGGGAACTTCCCTTTATTCTTCCACTTCATTATGATTCCCCTCTCCTATATATCACAAACTAAAAGAAGATGATATGAGAAATGAGGCAGGTAAAGAGATAATAAAAAGACTCAAAACATTAACTAATTCGTGCCTAAACCTTTCAATTGACGGACAATACATAATTTTTTTGCAGCAGAATTGAGATATCATACTAATCTTTAACAAAATGTTACTTTGTTTAATAACTTTCTACTTACCCAAAGCATGTAACGTTTCCTCCTCTGTGGCATATCTCCACATCACCTGAAATAAGTTCAAACTAAGATGAGCTAGAGATAAAATGAAAATAGGTGAATTTCAACCTATTTCTGTTGTGTACCTCTATATTTTCTTAAGAACCTCGAACTTGAAAATGAAAAAATGAAAAACACAAAAAGCAAGCAAAAAAATTTAAATTTAAAATGACTGAATGATTGTGTATGAGACCAAACCAACCCTGCTTTCCATCACAACAATCCATACCAAACCAACCCCTTCTCTTCGAATGACTCCCTAATTATAGTTCATTACAATATTACTATTGAAGGAAAATGGCCCAGACTTAATATGGCATGGAACAAATATATACAGAATTAATATGAGAAGTTGAGAATTCAAAGCCAATATATGTAATGTTAACACTACATGATTGGATCGATAGATCATGACCTTATAATATTTACCTAAACAAAGCACGCGAATAACACAGAGCATGCAAAAGTAGTCAATGACACCTAGGAATCCCAAGAGGTTGATGATTTTGGTAGAAGGCTCATCCTAATGGGCTTATGGTTATTGGGTCTTATGCACTTTATCCTTTACTATCTATAGTTCATTAACATAGTTTTAATGTCCAAACTCTTATTAGGTATCAACTTTTAAAATATTCTCTTTATTAGGATGATGCCACTTGTTGGTAATCTAGAGAATTATGTTTAGTTATAAATTGTACCTTTTGCTCTTGAATAGATAACAAGAAAATTGATCAAGTCTTTATTTTCTATCATTTTCTTATCTTTTTCTTATTTTAGATTTTAGGGTTCTATTGTTCTTGGCTTGATAGGAACTAGCTTCCTATCATAAACCAATTCCTATTGAAAATATACACCTTCAAAAGTTTTCTTTAACATATTTAACAATTTCTTTTTCCGCTACTTTGAATGTTGATTGCTGCCATTTAGTGAGTTTCTTTTTACACGCCTCCACTCTCTCCATCATGTTCTTCCACTGATTTTGATCACTTATGTGGGGATTTCCCCGTGGGATCTCCCAAAGAGAGTTGCCTACCAACTGGAATTTTACTGATCACAGGAGGATTCGAACTCTCGACCTATGAGAAGGTGAGAATTAAACCTGGAACCTAAAGTCAATTGTGTCAACCCATGTAGGCAGACCCTATCTATCTTCTCGTTAGTAATGTAGTCATTCCTAGGGTTGCTCATCCATGTGAATTTGCACCTTGAGGGTCATGTCCATTATGTTTTAATTCTAGTTTTAGCTTGTACTAGTCTTAAGTTGAGATTTAAGTTAATCCCCGTTTCTTTAAGTTTTATTCCCATATCTGCACAAGAGTAAATCGGGCTATGTAACTAGCTGACCACCATCATGGGCCAAGTGGCCCATTTCAAAATTTCAATATTACAGCTTTTTATATATCCTTTTCTACCTCCATCCACACATTATATTTTGAGTTCATAGTTGGTGAAACCCTAGCCCCATTGTCGAAGACATGATGATGATCAAGCGTATGTTCCTGAAACCCTCTCATACTCAACAAACCTCCTCGTTACTGAAACCACCACCTCTGATTCGCAGCATCGCCGCCGCTATGTCCTATTCCTCTGGTGCGAAACCCCTCCACCATCCGAAAGCTGATACATCATCTTCTTCGGCTCCTGTGTCTCACATCGTCTTTACCAAGGCGTCCGCGGACAACAGTTACCCCATTCGAACCCTCTCGGCGGTCCTTGGCAGGTGAGTGCGTGCGTGCGTGATTCTATTTCTCTCCTATTCCCTTCCCGTTTGTTTAATTTCCTCAGAACAATCAACTCAAAATGTTATTGATTGCAGTGAGGAGGCTGCCAAGGAGGCTGTGGTGTACGATTTTGAAGATGGAATAAATTATCACTTCTCTGCTGTAATTACTCCTGAGAATGCTGTTCAACTTTTAAGTAAGTTTGGTTTTATGATGATGCAAGAAATTAGAGCACAGTGAATTATGGTTTCCTTGGTATCGTGAGTAGGATTAGATTAATAGGAAACCGTGCTCTTAGAGACAAATATGGATTCTTGCCCCTCTACTTGGAATTTCATTTCATAGTAATATGCTGCCAATTTGTTATTACTACTTCCCTAAGGGTTCTAAGCTAGGCTACTTCTAGAATAAGTTCAGTCCTCCAATTTCCAACACATAGGCACCGATCCGATCCGATAAACATGACTTGAGGCATCACCCATGACCATCCCCTAGTTTAACACTCATCCTTCAATGCCCATGGTTCTCTAAGCTTAATGACTTAACTAGCTTGGGAGAAATGGAATTATGTGTTACCTTTGGATTTTGACTGGGGGAGTAGCTGCACTCACAGCTCTTTTGACTGTGGATTAGACTTGAATTGTGAAACACATTTTTTGCACTTCTCCCTGGAGAACTTGTTGTCATCCGTGTAGCTAATTCCACCTTTCGAGCTACTCACATGGCTTGGGGTCTAGTTTTAGGATCATGTATTTGCACCCAAATTGGAATCTCCTCCTTCAAATAGAGATCTATACGATGACTTCGACAAGAAATTACATTTGTTTCATTGTCATGAATTCAGGCATCATTATCGTGCATGATTTGCTAATCTTTCATATTTCAATGCCCCCCAATCTATGCTTAACAGTTTCTGCTTGGTGTTTTAATTTTGCAGAGCAACCAGGTGTTCGTCGTGTTATTCGATCCAGGGGCTGTAAGATAATAAAGTAGGACGAAAGTAGGACGTCCGTGATCCTAATTTGCTCCAGTTTATGTGCTGTGTTGTGTTATTTTGTTTCATCAATAGATTGTAGTTTATCTAATTAATTACTAACTCATGTAGTGAGTTGTTTGATGCTTGGGAAGATATTATATATAGTATTATTTATATAAATAATTTATAAATATTAGTTATTAAATATTCACAAAATATTATAAAAATATTAATTCATTTCTGTGCATTATATTTTTATTGTGTAATTTTATATCACTTATATTACACGTAGTTATTTTTGTATTTCGTTTTTTTTTGAAACAATATTTTTTGTATTTCTTTATCTTCGTATAATATGTTTTCATATTATTTTGCTATTTTTTAAGCATAACATTTTCTTTACCCATTGCAATTATTATAATAACAATCTAAAGATGAAGTAATTGTAATTTTTTTTTTGTCTACATACCATTACTCTGTATACGTCTGATAGTAGCATAGGGGTTAGGGGGAACAGAGTTGAACACAACCCTGTTTCTCCCTTTCCAGGTAGCCCACACAGTGAGGCAGTCCATTGGTTAGGGGCCCCAAAATCAAGGCCCCTTGAGTAGCCGTTTGTTCAGTGTAATTTAGTCTTCCCAGGAGCCAATTATCAAAGCTAGACAAACCTTGTGCTGAGGCAGTCCATTGGTTAGGGGCCCCAAACCATACTGCTCTTGTCCAAGGACAGAGCAGTACTGCATGTTCAATTGTTTCCGGTGCTTCCCCACACAGCGTACACATATCTGATCTTGCAATTCTTCTTTGCGCCAAATTAGCTTGGACCGCCACTGCATTTTGACAAGCCTTCCACATAAACATTTTCACCTTTTGTGGGAGCGTATTGTTCCATATGGTTTTCCACACCTCATTTGGAGTGGAGTAAGAGGTTGTGCTGTGTTGAGGGATCTCATTAGCCGCTGCACGCGGCAAGTGGTAGCTTGTTTTGATATTGTAAATGTCATTTGTTGTATGGGGCCAGATGAATTGGCCTCCTTCTCCTGTGAGGCCAATGGGAGTTTGGAAGATTTTTAAGGCTATATTAGGGGGAAAATCTTCCTTACCTGGTTGATGTTCCATTCCCCTAAGTGATTGTCTGTCAAAGCGCTAAGTGTCGAGCCCACTAGTACCGAGAGATCAATAGGAGAGGGAAGAATTTCTCGAGTCCATAACCATCTGTCCTCCCATATTCTAATTGACTCACCATTGCCTACAAGCACTTAAAAGTAACTTAGAGCATCTCCAATGCAAGGTTCTTAGTTCTTATTTTTGAGTTAAGAACTAAGAACTGAGTTCTTAATCACTGAAGTTGATGACGTGGAGCTAGGTTCTTATATGATGAGGAATATATTAACTCCAGGAGTCAATTAAAAAACATACTCCCAATCTTAACCATTGATTTTATTAAAATATAACGGCTGAGATTAAAACTTAATTAAACTCTTTCCTTGAGTTGTTGCAGGCTGCACATCCAAGAGAAAATTTATGTTGATCGGAGTTGTTGTCTTACTGCCCTTTATTCTCCATCAAATTACACAAAGTGGCTATTGGGTGAAAAAGTTGGCCTCCACCCAACATAGAGTATTGTCTATTGGGGATTAGACAAAGTGGTTTTATTCTTTAGGATGTTTTAAGCCAATTCGCAAGCCAATTCTCTGCTTGGGTGAAAAAGTGAAACATTGTGAAACATTAATTCCCTTTCTATGTCTCTTGTGTTGTGGCCCTTTTACAAATATTTGTGATGTATTTTTGATTTCTCGACATTGGACGATGGATTGGATGTGAGAGAGGAGGAGAGGTGCAAGATTCTAATTGAGAACCATGTACGTGCTTTCTCAGGGCCGGTTCCGGCAATAGTGCAAGGAAGGTTCAGATGAGATTAATTAGGTTTTAATCTCAGCCATAATATTTTAATAAAATCAATGGTTAAGAGTGGAAGTATATTTTTTAATTGACTCCTGGAGTTAATATATCCCTTCTCTTCTTATATAAGAAGTTTTACTTTTTGAGTTCTTAACATAAAAAGTCAATTTTTTCTCTGTCATTCATTCAATTTAAGTGTTGAATTATCATTTAAATTTAAATTATATAGAAATAAAAAATATTAATATAATGGTATTGTGGGACATGATGAACAAATGAATAGTGTGAAGAACTAAAAACTCATGGTTGAAGTAAAATTGCAAAGAGTTGCTTAAACACATGTGACAGTACTTGCCCACATGAATAGTGTTAAGAACTAAAAACTAAGAACAAACATTGGAGATGCTCTTATAAGTGATAAGTCAGAAATAAGCTGAGTCAAACACTAAGAATGAAAAACTTAATAAAAATAAAATAATAACTTGTGAATATCATGGGGTCACTTTCATTCTTTGAATGCCTATCAAAAAAGAAAAACTTTCATTCTTTCAATTCTAATTGTTGGGTTGACCCAAAGCAAAAAGTATATATAAAAAAGCCCAATAGGATGACCAAACAAACAACTGAGTAAAAAAACGACATACTCTCCCTCTCTTTGTTATTCATGATTTTTGCGTAAAGCACAGTTACTTTCAAGTTTCAACCTACGAGGCTACAACAACATGCATAGCATCGCAAACACCACTCTTGCATTGTTGAACTCATGCAAAAAGCCCGCATGGTCAAGACCACTCTCAGCAAGCTTCTCTATGCTTCCATTCTCGATATGGACTATGCAACCTCCATTTTCAGCGACATTCAAACCCCCAATCTTTGTTTGTTGATGTTAAGAATACCCTTTTGCGTTTCTATTGTGCTTGTAGAAGAATTGAAGATGCACATAAGCTGTTTGATGAGTTTCCTGAAGGGAATGACTTGGTCTCTTGGAATTCGGTTTTTGATTTGTTTACGAAGATGTGTTGGAGTGGGCTTATAGCTAGTGCTTCCACCGTCTTGATCCTTTTGCCAGCAGCCGGTGATACAGGGAACTTTGTTGTTGGGAAGTCCCTCCATGGTTACTGTATCCAAATTGGATTTAGTTCTCATTTAAATGTCCTTACTGCATTGATAGATATGTATGTGAAAACAGGACTTGTGCATTGGGGGCGTAAGATTTTTGATAGTCTTGTTGATAAGGATGTTGTCTTATGGAATTGTTTAATAGGAAATTATGCAAGGAATGGTCTGGTAGGAGAAGCATTGTATTTATTACAGAAAATGAGAATTCAAGGAATGAAAACTAATTCTTCTACCTTTGTGGGGCTGCTTTCAGCTTGCCCTGCATCCGAATCTATACATCTAGTTCGTCACGTTACTAGTTTTATTGAAGAGGAGAAACTACAACTGGATGCAATTCTGGGAACAACTCTAGTTGATATGTGTGCTAAATGTGGCTTTCAAGATGAGGCTATGGGCATATTTGAGAGGATGGAAGATAAAGATGTGAAATCTTGGACAGCCATGATTTCAGGTCATGGAGTTCATGGCCAGCCAACTAAGGCCATTAAACTTTTCAATAAGATGGAGAACGGGGGGGTTTAGACCAAATGTAGTCACCTTTTTGGCAATTCTGACTGCTTGTAGTCATGGAGGACTTGTAATTGAGGGGATGGATATTTTTAAGCGCATGGTTCAGGAATATGGCTTTTCACCACAGATTGAGCAATATGGATGCCTTATTGATCTCTTGGGTCGAGCAGGAATGCTACATGAAGCATATAAACTAATCAAGAGCTTGCCAATTAAGGGTGATGCTACTGCATGACGTACACTGCTTTCTGCTTGCCGAGTCTATGGAGATGTTAAATTGGCGGAATGTGTGAAAGATGTCTTAGACAACATTTATGCAGTGCATCCAACAGATTCCCTCCTCATTTCAAGCACTTATGCAGCTGCTGGAAGAATCTCAGATCTTATACCAATGCAAGAAATAAAACAAACAAATGTTATAGTAGAAAATTATGGGTTACATGAAAAAAGGGAGGAAGTACAGTAAAGGAAGCTGGACTCAGCAGGGTTGTAATTGATAATTAGGGATATAAGAATACTATAGGTTCACCAACAAGCATTATCTCTATTACACAAAATGGTGGCCTCTGTTGTGCACGAAAACTGCAAATGCAAGGTCTGATTACGATAGGTTGACTGTATTAGTCCTTTCTTCAATTGCTTTTGTTGGTTTTGACTTTTGACCATATATAAGATTTTAAACTTTATGTTGAAATTTATTCACAAGTTAGAAACTGAGAGTGAGGACAGAGGGTGAAGCACTG
The DNA here is from genome assembly GCF_012489685.1 of Lotus japonicus. Taxonomy (NCBI): domain Eukaryota; kingdom Viridiplantae; phylum Streptophyta; class Magnoliopsida; order Fabales; family Fabaceae; genus Lotus; species Lotus japonicus. Next base: position 62,775,480 of record NC_080046.1, on the reverse strand, counting down.
GTATCATTTAAGGATTTGAGCTCATCCATTGGTAGAAGCCTCTAAAAATCTGGATTCAAAAAATCCATTGAAGATACTGGCAAAAACAATTCCTCTTGTGAGGGCAGGTTAGTTTTATCTTTTTTGTTTTCAAAGATAATTGTAAATTACAAATTAAAGGACAGAGAGAAAGATTGCAAAATGATATTTTCCATACGACCTTGTTGATAATTGGATTAAGATCATGAAATTTTATATACCAATATTATAATCTTTTATTTTTGCTTCAGTTTATTGCGATTATTTTCAAGTGTTCTATTCCATGTTCCAACCACAATATTCTACCACGTCCATATTGCACGCTCTCTTAGAAGCACCATGCCCGAATATTTCCTTGCTTGTGTGTTGTCTCATAGATGCTTTGTTTTGATACTTTGATTTTTTATCATGGATTTAATTTTCTTTTGATTCAAATTTTATCAAAATATAATCATTCTGGCATATTTCTTCTGTTCTTCACATTTTTCTTTATCCAGAGAGCTTGTGATAGGAACTGGATATATTGAATGAAGAAAAGTAAAAGGTTGCTGAGTAATTGGAGAGACTCAGCCAGTCTCCCTAAGTCCCATACCCCAAATGATCCAAAAGATATCAATACTCACCCTAAACTCTCTATTTATCGCCAACATGCCTCACTCACTAACTCACCCGCTAATTAACCCACTCTCACTAATTGAGTGTGTCTAACAATAGAGCTTGCCATTCATCATTGAGCAGCTTAAAGCTCTAGGTTCTGAAATGATGCCAACTGTGCTGTGGTGGTGTGTTCTAATCTATTTTTCTGAAATGATTAATTATGTGTGAATTGTATGGCTGCATTTTTACTGCATCGCTTAAAGTTTGTCTTGTTTTGCCTCTTATCTTATGGTGGTTAACTGGTTGTAAATGCATCTAAATAATCTATTTGATTGGCATTTTTCCTTTTTCTTTAGCTTGTTGGAGGGACTGACGTGGTGCAACCATGCAACAATCCATCAAGTTAGCAAGGCTAAGTCATATTATTGTAAGCATTACTATTGCTCTATCCATGCTTTGATTTCCTTTGTTGCTTTGCACACCCGGAATATCAGGGTCATAGTTGAGTCATATCCAAATGTAGCGTCTGTGGATAAATGTAACTCATGTTTTACCGAAGAAATGCTCTATATGGTCTTATTTAACTGGTCGGATTTAAGTCAGAATTTTGTTGAATATATGATTTCTCTTGTTTAGAGATAGATTGCTTAATGATCATATTTATTGGCCTGAATTCTAACTGTCAGTATTTATGAGATTGCTGATACAGAGTCTACTATCAAAGAAAGTCGCAAGCTTGAACACACAAATGAGTTAAGGTAAATGGGTTACAAATTTCTCCATGGCCAATTTCTGTTTTTATTGCTCAATTTTGATGTCATACTTGAACCTTGAGGAGATACCCATTGTACCTCTACTAATTCATTATTTTTCATTCTATATATCCCTGTTTGTTATCAGGAGATTTTTTTACTAACTACCCTTGTTTTTGTTCTGGTGTTCATGAAAGACAATGATGCATAATCTTCACCATTATGAGGTCCTCCGCATAGGTACATGGCCATGATGGGTCTTCTAGTACATGCTGACTTACTTTCCATCGTTTTCCATGTAGAGTACACTGAAAAATGAAAATAGGTCACTCCACACACGGTGAGAGAATCATATAACCAGATTTCTCGTGGATATAACTGTTTTCCCCTTTTTGGTATCAGAAATGAAGAGAACCATTTATCTTGGGAACATTTAAGTTTTAAGATGATGATATTATGCTAAAGTTACAAAAAGAAGAGGGGAAAAAATGGGCAATATAATAATGTGGTTCCCTAAGCCCTGTTTCCTTCTACCCCAAAACTGAAAGAGTTCTCCTTTCATTGTTGACATTGTTGCTTTCTAATTGGACAATTTCTACTTTCTACTCTACAGCTGTTGAAGGATTGATGTGCTACAAGAATCCTTAAAATAAGATTACTGTAGTACTAGTACCTGCTAGACTGCTAGTGACGAGGAAATCTTGGGCGCAACTGGCACTTTCAAGTAACAAAATGTACAGTGCTCCATTCTTCTAAGTTCTAACAGTGATCTAGTTTGCTAGTTTCTGAAGATGCAATTTGTAAAGTTGCTAGGTTGCAAACAAGTGTATTGTAAATGTAAACATAAATGAGCACACTTGTAAACTTAAATGAGCATGTGTACAGGAGATGAGATGCTGAAGCGATGCAAAGCTATTTTGTGAGAAAGGAAAAACAAAATAGTCAGCTTTAATATACAGATGGATGTAGATGATAAAAGTCAGTTACGAAATGTATTCTGGGCAGATGCAAGGTCTAGGGGAGCATATGAGTATTTTGGTGAAGCCATAACGTTTGATACCACTTACTTAACAAATAAGTATGATATGCCTTTTGCTCCATTTCTTGGAGTAAATCATCATGGTCAATCTATCTATGTTGCTAGGTTGTGCTCTATTGTCAAATGAGGACACTCAAACTTTTACTTGGGCATTCTCTACGTGGTTAGAATGTATGCATGGACATGCTCCGAATGCTATAATTACTGATCAAGATAGAGCAATGAAAAAAGCTATTGAGATTGTTTTATTGAGATTGTTTTTTCAAAGGCTCGTCATCGATGGTGCTTGATAAGTGTCATTTACCTAGTTTTGATATGCAATTTAGACACTTATCTTTGTGATTAATGAGTTATATTTGATAACTTCACCCTCTTTTGATTAGAACTTCTTGATATGTGAAATTTAGTTAGAATATGCACAAGAATTGATTCTAATCTCAAAAAGTGTTGTAGGGTTGAAGATTGAAGAAAATGCAAGCTTTGAATAGGAATTACAAATTTGAAGTTCCTGAATGTCAAGCGCTTCTCAAAGGCTGCCGGGCGCTTCTGGCGGTCAAGGTCACTTTGAAGAAAGCGGAGTGTCGGGTGCTCCTCAGAGACCGCCGTGCACTCTATATGACGAAATTTCCTATTTAAGCCCTCTCTTTAGAAATCTGTAGAGAGAGGAGGATTATAACAGAACCCAAACAGAGGGAAACACTTGAGAGACAAGGGGAGAAGTTTAGGAGACTAGAGAAGAAGCTCCGGAGGTCGAATTCGGCGACGAGACACCGCGACGGATTCGGTTCTTCTCATTCTTCTTCTCTATTTGTAAAGTTATCCACGAAAATGGATAACTAATCTCCCTTTTGTTGGGATTTGATGTAGTTGTATGATACTTATGCTTTCTATGTAATTTTCTTTTATATAAAGCATGCTTCTTGTCTATGGTTTAGTGGTTTTCTCTTGATCTTCATGCTATATCTTAGATTGATCACCTAGGATATTTTGCTTCATTCGACTTGTGAGCGAAAGCTACAACGTTTTGAGTCCGAACTAGATTTAATCACCTAATAATCCTAATTGCTAGACATAGAGTTAGGTTTGTTAGTCACTTAAACACCTAAACTTCATGATAATTATCTTTCTTAATCATGTGAGACATCAATTAATGTTTAGGATTAGATAGTTATTGTTATCTATTCATGCGAGACATCGATGAAGTAGGTTGAACTGGTGTATATGAATCATATTGTTAGACTTGGTTTGTATTTGAATCACTAGAATACACAGAGGTCATTCAATGAAATCTAATCCCAAATATTACACCTCTCAGAGGACGACAAAATCCGTATCTGCTTTACTATGATTGAATCTTAAGGGTTTAGTTCCAAAGCAGTGCATATGGTCTTATACAAAATTTAGCTCCCTTCAATCCAAATCAAGAACATATTGGTGAAGTGAGTGAGGTGCGAACATAAAACTTACTACTGTGTTAATCTATTTATCTTATGGAAATAGCTGATAAAAAACTATATTTATATGGCAGGTTCCAAATTGTTCTCAAGCCATATACCATAATGTTGTTACCTTCTTTGAACCTTTACATGTATAACTCATTATTGTTGTCAATGTGATTATAATTTTATATAAAATCACCAACTATTTTGTCCTTGTTTTCTTTATGTAGGCACAACACCATATGGATAATCATCCATCATCATGAAGATATGATTGCCAAATACTTGGTCTGAATGATCTTGCATCATAAAAAAGCCGTGAAGAAACCACTTCTTTGAGACATGAGAGTCTTATTTTCTACTTTCGATTGCATAAATGTTGATGTCGTCAAAAGAAGAGATTACTTTTGTAACTATTTATCTTTAAGTTGTTGGCATAGAAGTCATTTTTATCATGATGATTGTTTTTAGGTTTTTATCAGATTGTTACTGTATAGGTGGTCTTGAAACCTGTTCAGATTTGGGTGTTCAAATTTGCTCCTCTTGGCAATAGCTTTGCAATGTCACTTTTAATGTGTTATGTAAAGAACAGGGTGAAGAAATATGAATATTGCTGGTTTTATCAGATTATTACTGTTCAGATTTGGTCTTGAAACCTGTTCAGATTTGGATGTTCAAACTTGCTCCTCTTGGTAGTAGCTCATTGATGTCACTTTTAATGTGTTTTGAAAAGAAAAAGGTGGAGAATATGCATGTTGCTGGTTCAAGCATCACTTTTTTTGGGGGGATTATTAAACTAAATTTCAACAATCTATTGACTGTTTAAGTTCGAGGTTATTTTTTTCCTTTTATGTTTTGACTTATAAGACAGGTCGTGAATCTCAGCAAATGTTTATTTTAGAAAATATATATATCAACACCAAACTTTGCAAAATAATACTAGTGGATTTTTGCTGAAATGTATTGAAATGAAAGCACAAGGGGTGCTTAACCCATACACATGGAAAAGGCTCTCAAAATTAATCAAAGAAACTCAAAGCAGCAGCTATGCCATTGAAGTAATTTTAAAATTTAATAATATGATAAATTATTAAGTTAATTTGAAATATTTTAGATTAAATCATAAGTTTTTAATATTATTAAAATAGTTGTAATAACATTATTTATTCTAAATAGGTGTACATGTTCCTAGACCAAGAACATAATTTTAAATTTATAACTTTAATAAGTTATAACTTTAGTATCGTAAAATATTATTGAGTTTAATTATTATGCACTGATAGGGTAAAAATTGTTTACACAATCATCCAATTAAAATTGACGTATTTGCCATGTCATAATTAAATATTAATTTAAAATAGAAAATAAAGAAATTATAATTGGATACATGTGTAAAATTCTTGACACTATAAGTTTAATTTTTTCAACTTTAGTCATAATTATTTTCCTTTATTATGCTTCCTCAAGTCATTTTTACTAATATACTAGATATAATACTCGTGCGTTACACGAGTTTATTTACAATATTATTTAACATTATATAAAATTATTAATAATATGAAAAATTATTAATTTAATTATAGATATTTAAATTATGAAAATAAAATTAAGTAATAAGTGTTTAATGTCATGAAATAAGTTTTCATATCATTTTTTATACTTTATGCTTGGAAAGTCATTTGCTGTGACATGTCAAGACCAAAAAGAATAAATTAATTTTAACTTTTTGAATTATAATAAGTGATAACTTTAATAGTTTTTTGACAAAAAAAAATAGCCAAAAATATTATCTTGTGAATTTAATTATTTTTTCAACTTATTTGGTTTGCGAATGTTTTCTCACAGCCGATAGAAATGAGACTAATCCCTTGAGACTCTTCGATCACGTTAAGTGGATAGGTAAGGCCTCTCACGACAAATATTTATTCAACTTTGACTATTATTATTTTTCTCTATTATGCTTGCTCGAGTAATTTTTACTAATATATCATAGATCAAAAAATATATTTAAACATTATTTCAATAATGCACATATTTATTATAGTTAATATATATTAAATACCTTTTAACGGAATTTTTCAAATTTTAAAATATTTAATCCACATATTATTAGTCATTGAATATTTTTAATTTTTAATATTTGTCAATTGCAAAACTTAAGATAATTTCAGTGTTTTTTTAAGTCAATTTTAAGTTGATGAATGTAAGTAGTTGGACATTTTTTACAATACAATTTTTTCAGTTTTTAATTATTTTTAATATATAATTACAAATGTTGAGAGTCTTATGGTTTAATATATTTAATGTAAAACCCAAGTCTCCTTTACATATAAACTAGAAATTAAACCCGTGCGTTGCACGGTTTTTTTTTTAAATAGTAATTTTTAATTGTGATATTTAAATTTATATAGAGGTAAAAAAAATGTAAATGGAAGAAGCTTTGGAATATCAAAATACATATTAATTATAATTATATTGAAGAAGTTCATTAAAACTTTATTGTGCGCTACATTTTTAGTATATTGTGCATATTTTTCATCTTTCTCAACAATAAGTATATTCAATTTGGTGGTGTTACTCTAGAAAACACAAGGTGATTGTCACGACCCAAAATCCTAAGCCGTGACCGGCGCACAGACTACCACCCTAGTCTGGCAAGCCTCATCCTCATAGAATCATTTTTCAAACAATTTATTCAAAATAAACTTGTACACATAATATATAAGATTTCAGCAAAATCTCTTTTGTAGTTCCAATAGCTACAAATAACATCTGCCAATAAGTTCTTCCGTAGCTAGTATTTCAAGTAAAATATAAAATCAACTCGAGCACTCAAGTGCCAACTCTTGAAAATAAAATAACAAATAACAATCCCAAATTTAAATCCACCTAGGACTCCCTATAGCTGCAGATGACCAAGATTGCATAAAAGACACCAATATGACAACCTGCCAAAGGAAATAAGCTGAATGATCTGAAACTGACAACAGTCTGCTACTCAGTTGCCTGAAAATCTGTGGAGAGAAATACGGAATGGGGTAAGTCACAAAGACTTAGTGAGCAGTCAACAACCACCATGAACAGGAAGGGGAAACAGAATAGGCACGAGTTTTTCACTATCAGATCAGAGTGGATAATACACATAATATTAATAAAATTAATAATAACCATTTCAAATAAGAGATGATCAAGCTGCCAAGTTTATAAACAATTGTTTCAACGAAATTGAATAAAAATCATGTCAATCATATGAAAGCATTTCAAAATCAGAAATAAAATTAATAGGGTCACACATGTAGAACCATGAGGCGGCTCCATCGCGTTGATAGCCCTTTCCTCCTACGGGGTGGCCTTTCCCTAGGGGCGGCTCCATCTAACGGATAGCCCTTTCCTTTCTCAAGTCACATCGTGTCATCGGGGGAAGCTACATCTCGTTGATAGCCCTTTCCTCTTAAGGATTATCGTATCCAAGAGGCGGCTCCATCTAACGGATAGCCCTCTCCACCCGGAATCATGTCATATCTCATCAATCTCATCGGGGGAAGCTACATCTCGTTGATAGCCCTTTCCGTGCACTGGCGGATCCATCTAACGTATAGCCCTCTCCACCCGAAATCAAATAACTAGGTGCACCTAGGCCGTTACCTCCGTTAACGGCTACGGGGTTCTAACATGTATTCCCACAAAAACAGTTTCTCAAACCATATCAAGTCTCATCAACAGTATCAAAATCAGCTTTCCAATGCTCATCATAGCTTTTCAAAATAATATTCTCAACATCAACTTTTCAACGCTCATCAAAGCTTTTCAAGTTCACCATCTCAAATTTGCATAATTTCAAAATTAAACCAATGTCTTTCTCTTCACATATCAATTCATAAAACATGCTCAAAATCACTTCATAAAATCAGCTTTCAGAGTTCAAGAATGACAGTCAAACATATAAAAACATATTTCCCCAATTTAGATAAATAGGCAATATGATAAAGTAATTAAATCAGTTATAGGACTGTTAAAAATATGTCATAGCAGTTGAAAACCACTCACAACTACGGCGAGTCAACTGAACCGCTCTCAAAAGCTCCACGCCAACCGAACGAACCACTAGCCGATAAATCTGAACACCAAAATTTAACTTCAAACCTTCAGCATTAATTACCTTATGTCATACTACCCGTGAGCAATTATGAAATCCCCAATTATGTACCCAAAGCCCTAAAATAATTCTACTCAAGAATAATACACATTACAATATCATTCTCTAAATTTATGGGCTGTAGGTATACCTTAGTAAATCAAATAAGCAGTTCTGAAAGAGCGGGTACTCTTCTCCTTCGGAGCACAAACCCTAACTCCCAAAATATTTATCTCCAAATCCCTTCCACATGAATATTGAAATTCTCTTTCATGGGTGTGTATTTTGCACGGCGAGATTTTGTGCAGTTTGGCAAAAGAAGACCAAGAAAGTGAAGAAGAGAAGCGAAGGTTGTTGTTATCGCAAAGGCAAAGGGAAAAGAAATACGAGACAGAGAGTGAGAGAGACAATTTGCAAATGTTAGGATTTAGGATTAGTAATGGGGGGTGGGTACTGTTACGTGGATTTTGAGTAAGGAGGTATAATTTTTTTAGTTTTTTTTTTTTTTTTATCCTTTCTCCTAATCATATTTTTATAACAATAAAGATTATAGGAATTAATATATAATGAAACGGGTCGTTTCAGTGATAACTTCACATAGTTAGTTATCACTGATATAATTTAGTTTTTCTTAATTATATTTATAATTACTATATTTAGCAAATATTAAAATTTAAAATGCTTAACTATTGATTTTTTAACAAATCATTAAGTAAATGAAGCATTAGAAAAATACATAATAGAATTAGAAAACAACAGAAGCTCTAATCAAATAAAAAAGCGGAAAAATCCTCAATCCAGTGGTGGTGAGGCAGCCCATGTGAGGCATCTTGTAAAGCACGCAACTATTTGGAAGAAAAGTGTTACATGGAAGGAGAACTGAATTGCACAAGCACAATCGTCTGGAATCAAGGTGCGCATCATTTGCATCGAAGGATCCATCTCCCATGATAGCACATCTCCCACGATAGCACCCACGTCGTTATCATATCGCTCTGCTCCTCTTCATCGAATCCAAAAACCTTCCAAACCCATCAACATGTACCTCAAATACCATGGTGGCACCATCATTCTCGGTTCCCTCTGCATCCATGTTAAGTTTCTCTATTTCTATTTTCCCTCAGTCTCATTTCTTACAACCCATTTTGCTGCATCCATGTTGAAAAAGGTGATTTAATAACTTCCCTTGTTAAAATGTGCCATTATTGTAACAATTTCTTTCACTCCATTGTCTTAAAAAAATAAACTCAACTAAAGTTTCTAGCTACGTTATCATTTTCTACTCTTAATTTTAGCAGGTGTAATCAGTATAAGGATGCTACCTCTTTTCTTATTTTTTCCAGTTCCCATATTTTGGAAAGTTAAGAAAAACAACTCATATTTTAGGTGGTTGAAAAGGCATATTAAAAAGAAAAAGTAACTTGTTTGTTTCTGTTTTTCTAGTTTGCTAGGTGTGCTTGATGCCACCATCTAATGTACTGGATCTTCCTTTAATTTCTTTTATACAATTTGGATTTTAAAAAAAAAGTAACTACTTTTGGGTTTGGGGCGTTGAGACTGGTTTTCTAATTTTATGCCAGTGGCAATCCAAGCAAGTATCTTCAGTACTTATGTAATTGGAGCCAATTTGAAGTCATATTTTTCAATTGATTGAAATCTTTAAAATTTGTTTCCTATTCTCTATTATAATTGTTCATTCATTTTATGGTCATTGTAGTTATTTATAGATCCAGATTTGGTGCTAGGGAACATTTTGAGTGGTACGTACTTTCAAATTTGGCCAATGATGTGTTGGTGGCATGAAGATCGAAGTTCTTTTAAAGTCACTTGCACCAACTTCTAAAGTATATTTCTATGTTGTTGGACATTTGTTCTCTTTGATGGATTGAATTGGGTTGCTATTATTTTGTCCATTTTTTTTGAAAGGAAAAATTCATATATAATAGCACAAGGGGTGCTATACCCAAGTACAAACAGTTTAAACAATAAAGAGTAACCAAGCCACTTAGCCATAATGACAAATATGTAGGACAATATTGAGGAGTGAAAGATTCCTATTCTTATGAAATCCTAAGTGAAGAGTACAGTGATGTATTATATTTTACACTTACAAATTCAGTGATCATAGAAATTTCAGTGGTTCACATTTTGTTGTTGGCTGGAAAGGTAACTTGGCAAAAGTTTCCTTTCTGTTAGGTGTTGTGTATTAGTTTTTTTTATGTTAATGAGTTGTGTCACATAGATACACAAATGATGATGTATTTGAATGATTCAATTGGATGAACAAAATAGTATAGAAAAGCATAAGAGAGACTATAAAGTAGTTAACTACCTGATGAAGCAGCAAACACAATTTTTTTCCAGCCCTTAGTCTTGCAATGATTGTCCTGTAGAGAAAGTTTTTTCTAGTACCTCCATGTCGTAAACAAAGTAGAGCCCTCCAGTATTGGTGGTTGATAAGTGCCATTTTTACGTATATTTGAATTCATTTTAGGCACTTATCTTAAGTGATTCATGAGAAATCCTTATTAGTTCTCCTCATCTTGATTGGAATTTGTTATTTGATTGAGAATTAAGCTCAAATGTGTTTTATGATTGATTATATTCTCAAATTTTGATGTAGGGTCTAAGTTCTCAAGAAAAAATGTATATTTTCATGAGACTTGAAGAATTTTTGGATCATCAAGGTAGGTATAGGAGGCTAGAGAGAAGGCTTTGGAGCCGGTTTCATCGCCGGGGAACCGTCACGGATTCGGTTTTTCATTGTTCTTCTTCTCTTTTATGATTGTAAAGCTATCCATGGAAATGGATAGCTAATTTCTCATTTGTTGGGATTAGAACTAGTTGTTTTTATGCTCATGTAATCTATTTGATTTCCTTTCATGCAAATTTGATGTTTCTATGTTAAAGAATCAATGGTTTTCTCTTTTGCTTCATGCTATATCTCAGGTTGATCCCCTTGGGTATTTTGATTGATTCAAACTTGTGTAGGGAACTCACACGTTCTTGAGTCTGAACTAGAGTTAATCATATGTATCTTTGCCATGATTCAATGATTTTACCTTGTGCTTTATGCTTGTTTTGAATTGATCACCTAGAACATGAATTTAGGTTTAATAGGATGGTGGGAACTAGCTATTTAAACCTGAAATAGGTAAAATCATCTAATGATTCTAAGGTCTAGGGATAGGGTTAGATCATTAGTCCATTCAAACATCCATGCTTAATGCTACTCACTATTGTTAATCGATCAAGGGATTGAGGGTTAATATAGCTGAGTTGATAATCTTCTACGCCGGGGGACTGGGTAGTAAGATAAGAAATGGTGGGAGAAATCAATTTCATAGAACTATATTTGTATGTGAATCAATAGAATACATAGAGGTCAGACAACGAAACTCTAATCTCAGCAAAACTATCTACCTTGGTGAATCCAACTCTTTTATCTTCTTTATTTATGTTTTTATGTTTTTAAACAAACACCCAATATATTTGTAAACCATCATTTAAGTCTGTTAGCTATTGAACGGCATAAGTATTACACCTCCCTGTGGATACGACAAAACCCTTTACTATACTACAATTGAGTCTTGAGAGATTCAACGTAGAGTGGTAAAAAAATCTTTCAACAAATTGGCGCCGTTGCCGGGGAGGTGTGCCAATACTAATTGCATTGTAATAGTTTTCATTCTCGAATGATTGTGAATATAATGTATAGTTCTTGTTTTCAGTTTGTCTTTCCTTGTTGTTACTAATCTCTTGTGTTAGTTAGCTAGTTCAAGAGGAGAAACAACGAGAAGCTTCTGAATCACTACCTTCTTAAAATGTTTCAATCATCTCAGACATACTATGCTCCTGAAGAGGATAGGATTTCTAAGCTTGAGGATACCTGGGTGCAATTCATGCAATTGACAATGATTCATCAAAGGAATACTGAGACTTCCATCAAGAACTTGGAGAATCAATTGGGAAAGCTAGCTAATATGGTATATGAACATGGAAGAGCAATGGTTGAAGCACAAGTGAAAGAAAGTGATGAAGAAGAAGAAAAACCAAAAAAAGAAGAAACAGATCCAACCCTTCACCACTTACCGATTCCTTCAAGCTCTCCACAGGTAAAACATGAAGAGGATGAGGTAAGCTTTGAAGAATTTGATAATATATCACATCACCAACACAATGATGAAATTCTTAATGTTGAGCATATAGATGTTGTATTTGGTGATAGGTTTGATGAGCTGGCTGAATCCGATTCTTCAAAGAATTGTAAATTCTCATTCATTCATATGCATGCTAATAGCTTGGCATGTGAGTTGAGTGTAGGTGAATTGGTTTGGGTTGAGAAAATGAAGAAAAATAAAGAACTTTTGCTGGCTTGGAAAGCTTTTTATAGGAAATTAGATGAAATCCAAGTCAAACGGCCTAAGAAGAGGAAGGGGTTATATTATAACCCTTGTTTGTGGTCACCATGATTGTGTTTGCGTCAAGCTAATGACGTTAAACGAGCGCTTCCTGGGAGGCAACCCAGTGTTTTTATTGCTTTTGTTATATTTATGTGTTTTCATGTATTTTTAGAACTAGGGTAGTGATTTTGTGAAGCTTAGATTAAATTTGTGCTTTAAGGTGCTTCACAAGTTTTGATAGATATATTGAGTGTGTTTAAAGGTTTTGGAAGCAATGAAAGTGATGAATTTGGAATTTGAGGGATTGACTTGTGAAAATGCATGAAAACTGATTGAAATTTGGATCATGTGAAATTTCTTTTCAAAATCTGCAATTGAGAGTTGTAACAAGTCCAAATTTAGATTTAGCATGCATATGGATGGTTGGTGTGTATGGTTTGAGTGTTTTGCAAAATTCGGGGCATGAGGTTGTGAGTTTCAGTTGAAAAACTAGTCCCTCCTTGTCATTTTCTACATAAACAGTGCAAAATTGCATTTCAATCTTTTGAACAAGCTCTATTATGCATTAGGAAGTTGATATCTATGTGTTAGGATAGTTTCATTAGGAACTTGGTGAGTTTTGAGGTCACTTTATGTGTGAATGCTTAAATTAGTGCTTTTCTTGATCATGAGTGGTGATTTGAACTCTAAGGTCTTGAACAAGTTTTAAATGATGTTAATACATGATTTTGAGGCCTAGCATGAAGGAAATGTAAGAATTTCAAAATATGAGGTATTGAGTTGTGAACTAATGAAATTTGACCCTATTTGAACTTGAAATGTCTTATGTGCTAAATATGCTTCAATTTCTAATCTTAAGTTATGCACAAGTTTCTTAGGGCATTTGTATGTGTTTGGAGTGAATTGCATGTTCTAGAAATGATCACATCAAAATATGACATTTTGAGTTGTGAAAAGCATGAAAACTTGCTCTTGAAGCCTAGAAGTGTGAATTTTTGATAAATTGGGCATGTATGTTGAATCACAAGGTCTGGACATGTTTCAAATGACAAATGAGTGTGAATACATCAATTGGTTTGCTTGAAAAGTTTAAATCTCACATTTTGGTATGTTCACTTGTGATTAAAGAGAATTTGAGTTTTGGATACATGTGCCAATTTGATGCTTAGATTTTGGAGATTTGAATGAAAAAGATGTTTGGAATCCATTGCTACAGGTTTTAATGATCACTTAGATGGTTTTGATGAAGAACAAAAGGTGATAATTTTGCTTAGAATAGGATTTGGTGGTAAATGTTGGGAGTTGCTGTTTTTTTTACTGGTATAGGCCGCCTAGCGGGCCTCAGAAGCCGCCCAGCGGCCTAAAACACTGCTGCAGGTTGCTCAGCGCATCTCAGAGAGTGCTCAGCGATATCTCAATGACAGCACTACACTCTTTTCTTCAAACGAGCATAACTTCTTCAATTCTTATCGGATTTGAGCAAATGACCACTCTATGGAAAGCTATTTAAGTCTATTTTCATATGGACTAGGGTTGGAATTGTTTCAATGCTTTTATTTTCTCATTTATCCCTTGAACTCTAATATGTTTTTCTAGTGACTGTAAGGCAGATTAACAAAAGAATCATACAATTTGGCCTGAGGACAGTCCAATTCTCATGGAGGGAGAGAGAGATCAAGGATATAAGTAGAGAGCTTGGGTTCAAAGCATTCACATCATGATTGAGTCCTTTTCACTTTGTTTTTAGTGTCTTTTTAATAGTATAGTTTTATATATAGCACTTGTGTCTCGGATTTCCATGATTCTCTGACTGTTTCAATACTTGCATGACTATTGTAAGAATTGCTTGATATATGGTACGAAAATGAATGATTCCATGATTGAAATTGTGCTTGCACTCATTGATACCATGACTTGATATGATTGCATGATTTACTTGGAATTCTTGAAGCATAACATGAAAATTACTTGAAAATCAGGGTTATTTGAAACTTTTTAGCCTGTGAGGGAGTGTTCCTATACACTGTGAGTTGAGAGAACATCATTGAATTATATGGTTAACTTTGTTTGAGTCTCTTACAAACATTGGTTGCATGGAATTTCTAGGAAATGATCAAGGCATGTTTTGTTCTATATATATAGCTACTTAGCCAAATAGCCTACCTATGCCATTAAAATCCATTTGTTACCCCTTTGAGCCTGAAATTTGAAGATTTGTGTTTTGTTCATGATTATGACCCTTAAGCCTAAAAGAAAAACAATGACTTTCCTAAGCTTAATAAGCAAAGAGAGCATTCTTAGTGTGGGTTGTTTGCAAGTTGGGGGGAGAAGGCTTTTGTGCTAAAGTTTTTATGTGATTTGAATCCAATCTCTTTGTAAATATTGTCAAATATGTGCATGCTTCCAAAGAGAAAAAATGCAAAAAGAGAAAGAAAAAAAAAAGAACAAAAAGAACAAAAAGAACAAAAAGAGAATAAAGAAGAGATTGATGAAAAACAAAGGGTTGAGTTGAATTGAAAATGGTGAATGAGAGTTGGTTTAAAGCAAGTTGAGAGGAGTGAAGTGAAGTGTGATTGCTCTCTTTCCTTGTTGAGTTTCTTTGCATATCTTGAAAAACCAAACTCTTTGAAGCCTAGCCTCGTTACAACCTTTAAAAGTCCTTAGTGATCCTTGATTGCACATGTGACTTTGATGATTGAAGAGACATGTAACAATCTTGACTTCTGTGATTCATTGATGCATATGAGTGAAACACAGACCTTGCCTGATTTACATGCTATATCTTGGCTTGATTGAGTGATTCCCTGATCAAGAGTAATTGATTGTATGTCTATTGAGTTCCAGGTTGAATAAGTAGTTGTATTAATGTTATGCATTCTCTTGTGGGCATCATGTTTCTCTTTTGGATCATTGATTCAATCTTTGTGAGATCTTGTAAATTGAGCTTTGAAAAAGTTTTAGTCATGCTTGTTTGATTAAAGTCTTTACCTTTTGTTTGAGGACAAACAAAGTGCTAAGTTGGGGGGAGTTGATAAGTGCCATTTTTACGTATATTTGAATTCATTTTAGGCACTTATCTTAAGTGATTCATGAGAAATCCTTATTAGTTCTCCTAATCTTGATTGATATTTGTTATTTGATTGAGAATTAAGCTCAAATGTGTTTTATGATTGATTATATTCTCAAATTTTGATGTAGGGTCTAAGTTCTCAAGAAAAAATGTATATTTTCATGAGACTTGAAGAATTTTTGGATCATCAAGGTGCCCAGCGCTTGTCAGTGGCCGCCCAGCGCCTATGGCGGTTCCAGAAACCTAACCTTGAAGTAACTGGGCGCCCAGCGCCAATAAAGGGGCACCCAACACTCTACACAGATGCAGAAATCATTATAAAAGGATTTTTCTTTAGTTTCAAAAGAGAACTCGATTTTGGAGACTTAGAACAGAACCCAAACAGAGAGAACTTGAAGGAGATCATCAAGGAAGGTCTAGGAGGCTAGAGAGAAGGCTTTGGAGCCGGTTTCATCGCCGGGGAACCGTCACGGATTCGGTTTTTCATCGTTCTTCTTCTCTTTTATGATTGTAAAGCTATCCATGGAAATGGATAGCTAATTTCTCATTTGTTGGGATTAGAACTAGTTGTTTTGATGCTCATGTAATCTATTTGATTTCC